>NC_082654.1:84222278-84409855 GCF_028023285.1 Balaenoptera ricei
GTTGGGCAGCTTGATCTGAAGCGCTTGGGGGTAGACTAAGGCCAGGTATATCCTAGTTTATGTGGCCATTTTTCATATTCAGCATTGGAGGAGAGGGTTTTCTTTCTGGGGGTCATTGACAATTGGACTGAGTCTTAACGAATCTCAAGGAGTTGTCATTCCTCACGGTCTTGACATTTCCAAAGGCCTCCAGGAGGGGGTTGGCCTGGATGATCTGGTCTTCCAGGGTTCCCTAATAATAAGTGAGAAGAGGAAAAGAGAGGACTTTGGACGTCTTCCGAAGTAACTTCCCAGTGACTCAAAAGTGTGGATGCTCTGGGAAGGTCCCAGGGAGAGATGTCGCCCAGCTCAGGCTGGTGGCAGGTACAGTTGTGCTGAGTACCCACAGGCCCATCCCCACCCCACCCAAGGAGGCTTCAAGGTCCCATCGTAGAAGGAGTCTTAGCACAGCATCAAAGTGGCTTCTGGCCACACCAGATTCCAGGTTGGAGCCCTACCCGCTACCTCTCAATCTCCCAGAAGGCCTTTCTTCTCTGATAACATTTTATCATAAATTATGGATTTGTAAAATATAGACCTCTGTTCCTGCATGCACCAGGACCCATTTATACAGATATTCGGGTTCAGAAGTAGAAACAGACTGTGAGCAATGAAAGTGACCCATATGATAGAAACAGTGGTTCTCAAAAAAAATGTTTAAGTTGCATAAAATATTTTGTGAGAATTATTACGTAGAAATCCACTTATAGAAAGCAGAGTTTTCACCTTTCCCCCTTCCCCACATGATTGCTTGCCTTTCTGACTTCAGAGCTGTTTGGAAACTACTGTCCAGCCCAGTGGTTCTCAAAGTGTGATCCCTGGACAGGGCATGAACAATGGGAACATGACAGAAATGCAACATGCCAGGATTTTGAATGTGAGACAGGAATTTCAGTCAGAAATTCTGGGCCTGGGGACCAGCAATCCGTTGTTAACGAACCCTCCTGGTGATTCTGACGTGCACTCCAGTTTGAGAACCACTGGCCTAAACCATTCCTTCTCCAAAGGAGGATGTGGAGTTGTTCAAGGTCACTCGGCTGTTGCTGATGGAGCTGGTGCTAGAGCCCGAGTCCACAAGGTGGAGCCATTTCCTGCCTTGCCCCGTAAACACCCCCTGGGGCAGGACCTCGTGCTGTGCACAAAGCCCTGCAGACACTTGGGGCTCACCTGGGGTTTCAGTTATACTCATTCCAGCAAGCCTTCCAGGTGCAGGAAGCTGCTCACCTGCATCTTGCCCGGCCGCTGCTCCTTCCTCTTCTCCCCAGTGACCGCAATTGCTGCAAAGTGCTGGATCACACGCTTGGTGTTCACTGTCTTCCCAGCCCCGGATTCTCCGCTGTTGATTTAAAAGTAAGTGAGAGGGACTTCCCTGGTGGTCCAGTGGTAAAGAACCCGCCTTGCAATGCAAGGGACGCGGGTTCAATCCCTGGTCAGGGAAATAAGATCCCACATGCCGCGGGGCAACCGAGCCCGCACGCCATAACTACTGAGCTTGCGCACCTCAATTAGAGCCCACGTGCCACAAACTACAGAGCCCACGTGCTCTGGTGCCTGCGTGCCACAACTACAGAGCCCACGCACTCTGGAGCCTGCGTGCCACAACTAGAGAAGAGAAAACCCGCCCGCCACAACTAGAGAGAAGCCTGTACACCACAGCGAAGAGCCCACGCGCCCCAACAAAAGATCCCGAGTGCTGCAACTAAGACCCGACACACCCCAAAATAAATAAAATATAATAAAGTAAAATAAAATAAAATAAAGTGAGATACACAGACATAGAGAACAGACTTGTAATTGCCAAGGGGACCAAGGAAAGGGGGAATGGAGGACAAATGGATTGAGAGTTTGGGATGAGTAGATGCAAACTATTAGATATAGAATGCATAACCAACAAGGTCCTACTGCATTGCACAGGGAACTATATTCAATACCTTGTGATAAAACAAAATGGAAAAGAATATGAAAAGGAATATATATGTATAACTGAATCACTTTGCTGTACAGCAGACATTAATACAACATTGTAAATCAAGTATACTTCAATAAAATAATTTTTTTTAAAAAAGTAAGTGAGCTAAAGGAGAGCAGAAGGAATGGACAGCCCCTTCCAAGTCATCATGGCAACAACACAGGTTACTGACGCGATGAGGACGGACTGGTTGTCTCGATCTAGAAATGCAGAAGGAAGCAGGACAGAATAAATAAACAACATACAGGCAGGATATACAAATCAGGCAACATTGGGGGTAGACAGAGCCCATGAGTTCTAGTTCTGGCTTTGCCATTAACTAGTGGTGTGATGATTTGGGCATGTCGAATCTTCTTGGAGACAATTTGTGCAGATTTCCCAAATGCTGGATGTGTAACGTGGGCAGCATGGGAAGTGAACAGTGAGTCCCACAGTGTGGAAGTTATTCGTGTTCACAGATCTTTACCTCCTCAATAGCGCTTTCTTATCTCCCTTTTCAAAAAAGAGAGCAAGTCTCAGACTTAGAACTTGAAAGAAACCACAGCTTCTAATTAGAATTTATGGACACTGATTTGTTGTCATTGCCTTTTTCTTTCACCTTTACTTTCTACTTGTGGACAGTGACCGTGGTTTTCCATTTACAAGAGTGTTATAGGTTGAATTGTGTTCCCCCCAACAAACTAATATGTTGAGGCCCTAACTAACCCCCAGTACCTCAAAATGTGACCTTATTTGGAAATAGGGTCATTGCAGATGTAATTAGTGAAGATGAGGTCATACTGGAGTAGGTGGGCCCCTAATCCAATATGACTGGTGTCCTTATAAAAAGAGAAATTTGGAGACAGATGAGAACACAATGTGAAGATGAAAGTGCAGATCAAGGTGATGATTCTATAAGCCAAGGGATGGCAAGGATGGCCAGCAAACCACCGGAAGCTGGGAGAGTGGCCTGGACCACATTCTCCCTCTCGGCCCTCAGAGGGAACCAACCCTGCTGACACCTTGATCTCAGACTTCCAGGCTCCAGAGCTGTGACACAATGCATTTCTGTTGCTTAGGCCACCCAGTGTGTAGTACTTGGTTACGGCAGTCCTAAGAAACTAATACTAATAGTGATATTATTCTTCCTTTTTTTAAAAAATAGTTTTCCTCCAGATCAAAGGGCAGATTTGTTCGGTTCCTATTTTGTTTTTATTTTTGGCCACGCCACGTGGCATGTGGGATCTTAGTTCCCTGACCAGGTATCGAATCCGTGTCCCCTGCAGTGGAAGCACAGAGTCTTAACCATTGGACCGCCAGGGAATTCCCTATTCTTCCTTTTTGAAATGGACGGAACTTCAGTCACTATAAGGAAAGATTTTAAATATGCAGAAATGGCCAGGATTGCGAATGTGACATTGGAATGGCTGAAGTTTGGGCAACATTGTCCTGGATGACTTTTAAGCATCTTCAGATCTCAGATGCTTGCTTCTACTTCTTCTCTCTGCACCAAGTCAAATCAGGTGAAAGTGGAACAGACCGAAGTGATGTTAGGCATGACAAGGGTGACAGTATTACCACATCTCTGCTATTTCATCTGCTATTCTGGAAATTTAAGGAGGAGAAAGAGGGAGCCTGAGAAAACAGGTGAAGGGAAGTTGCTGTGCCCATTTCTCCAACTTTGCATTCCTAAGTGGCTACTAATATAGTCTCTCTTCCAAGTGTGCTCCTGTTGGGGGTTTCTTTGGAGGTGGGGGCAGCGCATCTCCTTGTGCTTCACATCCACCCCCAGAGAAGCATGTACTTAGTGTGGCTTCAGTCCCAAGCTCTGGCTTAAGAACCGTGACTGGTAATGGAAGATACTGCACCCCTGGCTTTCCATCCTGACATCCTCTGAATCTACTGAGGTCACTTTGGTCATTGCACCGTTTGGATGACCAAAGCCTGTGAAGGGCTCCAGTAATTAACTAAGAACCAGTGCAGTTAAAGGACTTGAATACTTCACTAAAACTATTTTTTAAAATATGGATTAAAGAAATTACTCACCAGTCATCATGAACTGATAGGCGTTGTCAGAGATGGAGAAGATGCAGGGCGGGGCCTCCTTGTGCTTTTTGCCTCTGTAGGCCGTCACCACCTCAGGGTTGTACACCGGCAGCCACTGGTAGGGGTTGACGGTGACACAGAAGAGGCCTGAGTAGGTCTGAGAAAATCAGAAAATTCAACCTATGGATCTTGACTTTACTAAGAGAAGGAAATGGAATAAAGAGAGGTTGAAGGGTACTCACGTAGATCATCCAGGCTGCGTAACGCTCTTTGAGGTTGTACAGCACTCCTGGCTCGTGTAGGTGGGTCATCATGGCCATGTCCTCGATCTTGTCAAATTTGGGAGGGTTCATGGGGAAGACTTGGTCACTGTTCAGAGTGAGTGTCTGGATATTGAGAGGAAAATCACATGATGAGTGGGAGAGCCGATGTGGTGACCTACCAGTGGGGTGAAAATGGTGAGATATTGTGGTGAGATTACCCCATTACCGTGGTTAACGTTATGGATCATTTCTGTGCCCAGAGATGATCTGTAAATAACTGTTCTTGATAAATCTAAGACTGGTCAAACTGTATAACCAATTCTGGTCTGATGCCCCCCAGTCAGCATGCCATTCTGTGTGCCAGAAGAGGGTTACAGGTGTGCAAAGTTATAGAGCCCTTCAGCCTCAGGGTGGCCAGGTGGAACTCAGGATGGCCAAGGCCACAGCAGCTTGCCTCTGTTTACCCCATTTGCTATGAGTGCTGCAATGAGATCAAGCTTGGAAGATTGGAAAAAACTCTTCCAGTGTATTCTGTAAATCTCCACCTCAATACCTCTGCTCATGTGGGTCCCTTTGTCTGGAATATATCTACATTGAAATTACATCTAGCAACCTTCAAAGCTCTTCTGAAGTGCCACCTATTCCATGACCTGTTTCTGCTCTCCCCTGTCTTTTCAAGGCTTCCAGAATTCCTTGCACCGCTGCCCTAATAGTTAAAACATTTGGACTTGAAGCATGGTCCATGCCTGAACAGTATTTTGAGACTATTACCTAATTTTCCCCTCTCTGTTTTCCCTCCCCTTTAAGCATACAACTGGCACTCCATTACTCAGGAAAGGTAGAAAATAGGGCATAAAAGCGAGAGAGCCTGTAAGCCTTTCTAGCGTTTGTTTTCCAAAAGCCCGAATCCTCAGAAGAGCTTTGAGGGTTTTACCGAAAAGATAAAAGGGAGGAGATTTGTTGATATAGACCAAATCTCTTGAGGAAAGGAAGCCCTTCTGCCCCACCGCCCTAAACTAGAGAGAGAGGGACATCCAAAATAGCATAAGGAAGATGGAAAAATCTGTGTGTCCTGAAGGTTCAGAAACTGGGGCGCTCCTTCCACTTCCGGGACTGCAGGGCCTGCGGTCTCCCGGGCTCCCGCACGCACCGACTTGCCAACGAGACAAAGGACAGGGGCGCGCTGCCAACGGCGACGCGTGGCGTCATGCGTCGCGGGGCGCGCCTCGGCCTGCGCGCTTGCACGCGTCCTGGGAGCCGCTGACGGGCCTGCGCGCCGGTGCGGAGCCGGAGGCGGGCCGCGGGGGCCCAAAGACGGAGAGGGAGGGTCGGCTCCGGGACCGAGGCGGCAACACGCCGAGCGAGCGCCTGTGCCCGAGGGCAGCGATGCTGTGGTTCCAGGGCGCCATTCCAGCCGCCATCGCGTTGGCCAAGAGGAGCGGCGCGGTCTTCGTGGTGTTCGTGGCAGGTGATGATGAACAGGCTACACAGATGGCTGCAAGTTGGGAAGATGAGAAAGTGACAGAAGCATCTTCCAACAGTTTTGTTGCTGTGAAAATCGATACCAAAAGTGAAGCCTGCCTACAATTTTCACAGATCTGTCCTGTAGTGTGTGTTCCATCTGGTTTCTTTATTGGAGACAGTGGAATTCCCTTGGAAGTAATAGCAGGAAGTGTTCCTGCAGATGAACTTGTTACCAGAATCCACAAAGTCCGGCAGATGCACTCGTTAAAAGGTGAAATATCAGTGGCAAATAGTGGCCAGTGAGAAAGTTCAGTCTCTACTCCATCCACCTCATTTGATCAGAACAACACTTCTGAAAACTGTCAGTCCAGAAATGTAGAGCTCTGTGAGACACCACCCACTTCTGATACAAAGTCAGATTCTGCAACAGGAGGAGAAATTTCAGGCCAGGCCACTGTGTCTCCAGAGCCTGGTGGATGTTCAAATCAGAGACCTACAGAGGAGCTCACCGTCAGAGTGGAAAGACTAACCAAAAAACTTGAAGAAAAGAGAGAAGAGAAAAGGAAAGAGGAAGAACAGAGAGAGATTAAGGAGGAAATTGAGAGGAGGAAAACTGGAAAAGAAATGTTGGATTATAAAAGAAAGCAAGAAGAAGAATTAACAAAAAGTGTGTTAGAGGAAAGGAACAGAGAAAAGGCAGAAGATAGGGCAGCTCGAGAGCGTATAAAACAGAAGATTGCACTGGACCGTGCAGAGAGAGCTGCTCGTTTTGCAAAGACACAGGAAGAAGTAGAAGCTGCTAAAGCTGCAGCCCTGCTGGCCAAACAGGCAGAAATGGAAGTCAAGAGAGACTCTTCCGCAACAGAAGGAAGCAGTGTTGCGAGAATTCAATTCCGTCTTCCTGATGGTTCTTCCTTCACAAGTCAGTTCCCTTCTGATGCTCCTCTAGAAGCAGCAAGGCAGTTTGCTGCACAGACTGTTGGCAACACTTACAGTAATTTTTCATTAGCGACAATGTTTCCCAGGAGGGAATTTACCAAAGAAGATTATAAAAAGAAATTACTGGATTTGGAACTTGCCCCAAGTGCTTCAGTGGTACTGTTGCCAGCAGGAAGACCAACTACATCCATGGTACATTCTTCCAGTGGCGACTTTTGGACATTCTTGGGGACAGTACTTTACCCATTCCTTGTCATCTGGAGATTGATTAGCAACTTCTTATTTAGTAATCCTCCTCCTGCACAGACCTCGGTGAGAGCAGCATCATTGGAATCCTCAAACCTTGCATCCTCTAGCAACTCAGACAAAAGGGAACCAGTCAGAAAAAGAGTGCTGGAGAAACGGGGGGAAGACTTTAAAAAGGAGGGCAAGATATATAGATTGAGGACTCAAGACGATGGTGAAGATGAAAACAACACTTGGAATGGAAATTCTACTCAACAGATGCAGTGTGACAAGGACAATATGTGCAGTAATCATTGTTTCTCTTATGATTTAAGTCAACTAAAACTCTACTGGAGAAGTGGGACTGCTTTATGTTTTCCAACTCATCTACAAAGTGTCTCTTTATTCCTGCTTAGTGGGTTAAAGTTGTTTAACCTCAGATAAGTCAAGAGATAAAATAACTGGCTGCTAGGTCCTTGTATATGGTAAGCAACTGCTAGAAGCCTAAAATAGCAAAAGGTCTGCGACAGCCTCCCTTTATCAGCTTTCTTGTTTAGTATTTCATATGCCCATTAGCCCTGTGCTCTCAGATGATATGTTTTGTTTAGGGCTGTTTTGCTCCAGAACTCCTCAGCCCACACAAAGTAACTGGTGTGTCACTGAATAATTTGATCTTGAGTCAGAGCGTTTTAACTAGCCAATCAGATGATAATTTGGGTTTAACTTTTCTCTTCTTGCTCATCAGCTGCAAGCAAAATCTTGTAGTTTTTAATCTTACTTAAACACTGGATAAAAAAATCTTTTCCAAAAAAAAAAAAAAAAAAAAGAAACTGGGGCTTGTTTCTTAGCAATCCTTCAGGGGGGGCAGTGACACCCCATGTGGTATTACTGAAAATGTGGCATGGCTCTGGGGAGGGGACCCCAATAGTAACTCCAGAAAATTTATTTCCGGCCCTGTGAAAAGAGGCTGACACCAGAGGTTAAGTTTAATAATAACAATCATCATCATCATCATCGTCATCATCATCTGTCTTGTATGCTTGAATTTGTGAACTGCGATTCATACCTACCATGTACTCTTTTTTTAAAAAATTATTTTATTTATTTATTTTTGGCTGCGTTGGGTCTTCCTTACTGCACACGGGCTTTTCTCTAGTTGTGGCGTGTGGGGGCTACTCTTCGTTGCGGTGCACGGTCTTCTCATTGTGATGGCTTCTCTTGTTGCAGAGCACAGGCTCTAGGCACACGGGCTTCAGTAGTTGTGGCGCACGGGCTGAGTAGTTGTGGCTCGCGGGCTCTAGAGTGCAGGCTCAGTAGTTGTGGCGCACGGGCTTAGTTGCTCCGCGGCATGTAGGATCTTCTGGGACCGGGGATTGACCCCGTGTCCCCTGCATCGGCAGGCGGATTCTTAACCTCTGTGCCACCAGGGAAGTCCCCATACCCACAGTGTACTCTTGATTCCTACACTAGATGATAAACTTTGGGGAAGCGGGACTGAGATTTGCTCATATTTGCAGAGTGATAGACACTGTGACCTAGACATGGTGCGTGTCCAGTAAGGATTGAATTGAATGGTGCTCTGTAATTCTCTGCATTAAATTAGGCATTGCCTCTGGAGCTCCCTCTGTAAGTCACTCTGCAGCCTAGAGAGTTCTATTTGGTATATTCGCCCATCCAGCAGCAATCTGTATCAATCTCTCCCTTAAACAGTCCAAACTCTTCCACCACCACCTTCCCCTTTCTCCAAAGCAAACATCATAAAAACTCTCAAAGCCCAAGTCCTTGAAGGAAAGAGCCAGAGGAAAGGTACGTGCCATGGCAGTTTTTACCTGCGACTTCACTCAGAGTAGATCAATGTGAGTCTTGTTCTATCTTCAGATTCCTATGGGCCAGCATGCAATTTCTACTATTCTACTCCAAAGGCAAAGGGGGATGCCCATGTTAGCAAGGACATCTGAGATCAACACTTACCCGGTTGTCGAGGGTCTCGACTGTGACTTTGTCATTTTCCTTGCTCTGGATCATACCTTTCACATAAAATTCCTTATCATCCACTGCAAAGCAAGCTTTCTTAGAATCAAATGGGCGATTTGGAGCCTCGATTCTCTCCTTCTCTGATTTCCACAGGTAGGGAGCTGCTTCTCCAAAAATGGCCATCTCTGCATCAGAGCTCATGACTGCAGGGGCTGGGAAGACCAGGGCTGCTGAATCTGGAGCTTTGGGGAGCTCCATCCTGTTATTTCCATTCAGACAGGGGGCCAGATTCAAAAGTTCCTGGGATTAACCTACGTTCTGAGGAATCCAGGACCTGGTATAGGGGCCTAGAGTGGGCAAGTGGGGGTGAGCTAAAGGAGATATTTTACTCCAAGAAAAAAGTTTGAGGGGACATCTCTTAGTCCAGCTCCAGGTGTGGAAGTCTAAACCAATTAGAGGAAGACAAGCTGAGCCTAATAAAGGAGGCCTCAGACAATACTTCCTTAATTACACGTCACATTTGAGCCTCATGATCTCGGTGTCATTCCCAAATCTTAAGGGTGTCTGAAAAGAATTACTGGAATGTTGATAATTCCTAGTAGAAAGTTCATATAGCCCAGTGAAAAGTAATGACTTGAACATAAAGTACTGCCACACTTGTTTAGCCAATTACAGGCAACAAGGTGATAGGAGACATTATGGCCTAGTGCAATGGTTCCAAACTTTAATATGCACCAGAATTACCTGGAGAGCTTGTTAAAACACAGATTTCTGGGCCTCACCCCCAGAGCTTCTGATTCAGTAGGTATGGGATGGGGCCTGAGAATATGCATTTCTAGAAAGTTCTTAGGCAATGCTGGTGGTGCATTCATCAGCTGATGGTGAATTCATCATTGTGGTCCAGGGACCACACTCTGAGAACTGCTGGTGTAGGGCCTTCTGACTCCAAGAGTGGTCCTTGAACACGTTGCATCAGCATCACTGAGGAGTTGTTAGACATTCAGAATCTCAGAACCACCCCGCATTACAAAACCAGAATCTGCACTTTAACAAGATCTCCAGGTGATTTCTAGGCATAGTAGAGTTGAGAAGTACTGGGCTTAAGGCAGGGGTCTCCAAACTTTAGTTATGTGTAGCAGTGTCGGGGTGTGACAAACAGTGTTTAATTAAATACCTGCTTTAGAACTCACTGCTTAGCGTGTGTGTGTGTGTGCATGTACGTGTATGGTGTGTTTATGTATCTTTCTGCCTCTCTCTCTCTGTCCACCCTCCCGCTCATCCCTCCTGTCACTTCTTTCCAAACAATCCCCTTTCACAGACCTTCTCTTTATGTGTTTTCCTTGCTTAGAAGCTAGACAAATTTGGCTTAAAGTCCCGGCACCGAACTTGGTCAAACGACTTAACTTCTTTGGGCCACTAATTTCACTTAAAATGAAGAAGCAAGCTAGCTCATTTCTAAGGCCCCTGCAGGTTGTGTGACTTTTCTGGTTCCTTTTCCTCATGTGCATTTGCTTTTCCTGTTCCCTCTGGACCTCTTCCCGTATCCTTCCTGACCCTCTACTTCTTTTCCCCACAACTCTTCCCCTTCTCCCTTTCTTTCTCTGCTTTTTCTTTTCCATACATTCTTCTGTAAGTGGCCATAAAATGGAGTTCAATTACACACATGTATCCCCATATCTCTCTTAAGAAATAGGTCATATGTTTTGAATAAAGCCTTTTATGTTTCCTATTAAAAGTGGGAAAATTGAACATTTTATGGTTCTCTCTTGGAACTTCCCCCGCCCTCAATCTTACACTTTATGAAATTACTCTTCGTTGGTAACTGTTGTTTCAATATCCCTCCTTGAGATTCTGGGGGAATCTAGTCCTACAGAAAGAGGAGCAACTGCTTCCCTCTGGATCTTATTCAGGATAAGTTGCATTTCGATTTTACTTTGGCCAGAGGCTCTGCTGAACCATCTGTGTGCTCGTGGTTAAGTTTTCATAGTTAAGAGATTGGAACTCAATATAGCACCACAAAGAGGACCTCTGGCTTGCAGGCTTCATGCGGTTTAAATTTTCTCAGTTACTGCCTGGTGGAGAGGAAGAATTCATCCATATTGTTTCCTCATCTGTGAAGATAGTCCCTACTTTTGTGGCTTAAGTGAGTTTTACGACAGCAGCAGTTCTCAAGCTTTGTTTCCTCAGAACCCCTTCACACTCTTAAAAACCATTGAGAACCCAGTGAGTTTGGTTTATGCAGGTCATATCTACCAATATTTATGGTATTAGAAGTCAAAATTGAGAAAATCTAATTCATTTAAAGTTCCTATCAAATTCATTGCATGTTAACATTAATGACATATTTTTATGAAAATGACTATATTTTCCAAAACAAAAAAATTAGTGGCAAGAGTACCGTTGTTTTTCATTTTTGCAACTCACTTTAATGTCTGCTGAGTAGAAGATGGATGGGTTTTCATGCTTGCTTCTGTATTCTGTCTGTTGCTGTATGGTTTTTTGGTTTTTTGTTTTTTGTTTTTTGGTTAAAGTAGATATAGAAAATCTTTCACAGATATATAATTTGGAAAAGGAAAGAGTATTTTAATTGCCCTTTCACATAATTGTGGAAATTCTTTTTAGATACTATACCAAAACTTGACACGTGGTAGTTTCTGTGGTAGTTCCTTAAAGGCTAGTTGCAATGTGGAATCTGAAACCATATCAACAAACATTATGATCTGTTGGTCTGTGTTGAACTTTGAATGAAACTTTTACCCATGTGTAAACATCATACATTGATCATTTGGAAAATATTGTTCACTGAATTATACAGAACTTCCAAATATTGGCACGTTTCATTATACAGTATAAAAAATCACAATCATTAATATCAATACTGATCTCATTAGAAAATTCAAATATTAGGACGTTGTCAAGCTAATGATAGTAGACACAAGTCTTCCAAAGTTTTAATTTTTGCTTGAAAACTCAACTATATCATTAGTAAAAAATACTGTCAATAGTTTTCCTTGAAAGGATAAACACACTTCACTGCTTTTTGAGAAACTGTGTGCCAGATATACAAGTCTGAGAAACAATAGTTTGTCCTCTAGTCATTCTTTCAAGTAAAAATGGTGCTTCATGAATCAAGTGGCTGGTTCATCTTGCAACTCAGACAACTGCACATGTGTTTTTCCTTGAGACAAATGTCAAAGTCCAGTGTGCAAAAGGAGTGCTTTTCATGAACTTCCTGTTTGATCATGTAGAATATTATAAAGATGTGGATACATTTGACATGTAGTCAAATTAATACTTTCCATTGTTGCAAATTTTAGGTCATTTTTCAATGAAGCTGGCTTTTAAAAAAAATTATTTATTTATTTACATTTATTTTTGGCTGCGTTGGGTCTTTGTTGCTGCGTGCAGGCTTTGTCTAGTTGTGGCGAGCGCTACTCTTCGTTGCGGAGCGCGGGCTTCTAATTGTGGTGGCTTCTCTTGTTGCGGAGCATGGGCTCTAGGCATGCGGGCTTTGGTAGTTGTGGCACACGGGCTCAGTGGTTGTGGCTCACGGGCTTAGTTGCTCCGCAGCATGTGGGATCTTCCCGGACCAGGGCTCGAACCCGTGTCCCCTGCATTGGCAGGCGGATTCTTAGCCACTGTGCCACCAGGGAAATCCTGAAGCTGGCTTTTTAAATTAAAAAAAATTCTTTTTCACTGTCAGTGTATGGCTGTGAAGAATACTATGACTATTAGTACAGCTTGGTGCCATGTCTTGATTTGTAATAAAGTGTCAGATCGTCTATCCATCCTTGCTTTTGCATCATTAAGTCAAACAGTGAAGAAAGCACATGGCATCTGGGTATTATAAAAATTGTTTTGACCTCATGTACCTCTTGAAAAGTTCTTAGGAATCTCCAAGGATCCATGGGCCACAGTTTGAGAATGGTTGCACTATAGTGTGAGGGAATCTCATCAGGCTGCAAGTGTATGATCTGATGTCATTTAGCTTGACTTAGTGTTCAGCCTGCTACCCAAAGTGTTGAAAGTTGATCCACATCAAAATCATCTGCAACAGAATCTCTGTGGTTGGGACTGAGGAAACTGAATTGTTCTCAAGGGCCTCAAACACAGTGATGTTTAGGAGCATTATTTTGCTTTTATAAAGCCAGTCTTTCCAAAACCATGGCATAGTCCCAATGGTCCAATACAAAATGATTTTAGGCAACTATTTCTTAATTTTAATAGTTATATTAAAGTCTATTACCTTATTTTAGCAAAATGTAAGATGCCATCGATTGTAAGATAACCTATTTTGTGTCCCACTAATAAAGGAAAACACCCTGCTAATTACAGTACTCCTTTCATTGATTATAAGATGCATCCCAAGTTTAGAGATAATATTTTGTGAAAATGTGAAGAAAGTTAGAATAAAATAGAATAATATGTGCTAACGACTTAGAGACAGTGAAATATCTGTTTATAGTAGTGATATAAAGCAGTGTTTCTCAAACTTTGGTGGGCATAGGAATCCAACTGGGAATCTTGTTGAAATAGATATTCTGATTCAGCAGAGCTGGAGTAGAGTTTGAGATTTTGAATATCTAAATGTCTCAGCTGATGCTGAGATAGACGGTCCAGACTTTCATAGCAAGCATATAGGGTAACTTTGAGAAACACATCTAAGAAGAAAAAGGAATCAAGGTAAATCAAAATATTAAGTGAATTAGCAGTACTGGTCTTAAATGGGTATTGCAAAATTTGTGATAGTAGTATAAGATTGAAGTCTGAAGTTGGGGAAAGACTACAATGACTCATGGCCAAACTATACCTTTAGGTCTCTTAGAAAAACAAGACTTTCCGTCTGGGATTCAAGTCACTGCGTGTGTTGAGGTGAAGATTTTTCTTCTTCCACCCACAGCTCTAACCATGACTCAGAATCCAGTATCTCCTACTTTTACTGCCTAGATGATGCATGAGTTGTCTCAGCGATATTCTTGCAAATGTGTTGTCCAGCCTACTCAAATGCCTTCAAGATGACTTTTTTCCCTTTGGAAAATTTTGGAAAATCATTTGGGGTAGTTTCTGCAGGCCAAAGATACTTCTTGCTTTAAACTGAAATCTGGCTCTCTGTGACTTCAGGATGTTTGATCCTCCTTTCGGCTCTTGGTAACAACAGAAAGAGTTCAAACCTTCTCCCCACAAGACAACTCTTCACCCATTTGATGGCTGCTCTGGGTTCCCCTTAGCTTTTTTTTTTTTTTTTTTTTTTAATGTGGACCATTTTTCAAGTCTTTATTGAATTTGTTACAGTATTGCTTCTGTTTTATGTTTTGGTTTTTTGGCTGCAAGGCATATAGGATCTTAGCTCCCCGACCAGGGATTGAGCCTGGAAGGCGAAGTCTTAACCACTGGACCTCCAGGGAAGTCCCTCCTTAGCTTTTTCTTTTCCAGGCTAAGTAGCCCCAGTGCTGTCTTCATCTGTTTCTTCTGTGATGTGCTTCTGCATCTCCTTTACCATCACAGTGAGCTCACGCCTGTTAATCTCTTAAGTGTGACATCCAGACCACATGTTGTCCTCCATCAGCATGTGCCCTCACCTCTCCTGACCTAGGTGTCATGCCCGAGGTGGTGACTGCCCTCTGGCAGCCTCCTCACACCGATGGCTCACCACTCACTGTCAAGCAAAGCCCCTCAACGCACGCTGTGTGCGTCCGGTTGCTAAGTCAGATCTTGTCCCCATATTTATACAACTGTACTCTGGGACCCAGAGCTAAAACCATGTATTCTTGGCTGATAAAACTTTCCCTTGTTAGGTCTCATCCAACTCTCTTGGCATGACTCATGGTGTCCCTGGAAACTCTACCCCCAGAAAGTCCCCTAATTATCTGCTTCTTGGTTTTGAGAGCTTGACCTGCTTCCAGCCCTACACAGCTGTGTCCCTCCAACCATCCCCTCTGTTCCTGTCTTTAGGGGTCTTCCAATGGGGATGGCCATCCCAGTCTCCCTGACCTCCAGCACCACCTTCTGAGTGCTCCCCAACCCCTCTTACTGCTGTCAGTGCACAATGACACTGCTCTCAACTTTCAGCCCTCTCCTGGGAACTTCTCAGCTACTGCATCTTGTCAGCAATGGTGTGGTCATGACTTAATTATACTTTGGTTTCCTTAGTAATAATTCATCTAGAATTACTTCCAATAAACACAAATCTTGAGGTGGGGGAGTAATTTTTTTTAATTACTACAGTGGACATAGGTTTGAATCCATTTCTCCTTATTCTCTCAGCATCATTTGTGAGTAAAGACACAGCTGAGGGGATTCACAGGTGCGGCCTCTGCTCAAAAAACAGCAAAGTTAGACTTGTGTGAAGACTGAATCTTGAGCCTACGAACATCATGTTTGGGGCCAACCTAAGTATATTGACCTGGAGCTTGTGTGTCAAAGTTCTGCAGTGTGTTTTATTCCTGTTAGTGTGATGAGCAAATTTGGGAAGCCCTGCTTCCTTAGCTGCATATTTTGTAATCTGCCTTTAGAAATACTTAAGTAATGGATTTTAATGTCATCAGTTTCAGATTCCTATGAGTGTGGCAAGAATGAGAATGTGTAAAACACTGTTTGCGAATTTCAATTATTGTATTCCCAATCAAGATGAAAGTGACTCTTACCTTCTTGGTTTCCAAAGCAATGGTTAGTGTCCTTCAGGAATGAAGTGGCTTCTGAGAGAGTGATTCCGGAAATCAAAACTAAACAAAACAAAGAACAAATGAACTATGAAGAGTTTAAATAAATCTAGAAATTGTACTTTTCTAAGTTTAGCTACATTTAAATAGTACACAGTGGATGGTGTGGGATGGAAATACATTTTCCATTTTTCCCTTCGGTTAAGTCATCACTCTTTAAATAATTGGGTAATTACAGCACTGATTAACAATTTTTTTGAGTATCTTATGTGTGTGCAAAGTACCATGTCAGCTCCATAAGGGGGTATAAAAAAGGATAAAGACAGTCTCTACCCTAAAGGAATGCAAAATTTAGGAACAGTTAAGAGAAATGCTCAAATAAATCTTTGAACAAGGAAGAATAATACAAATTCTGTAAGCGTCTAAATGAAGCGTTATGGGGACTTAGAGAGATGATGCTTCCGGCTGAGGGTAGGGGGCCGTGAGGGGTCAAAAAAGAAAGGAGGGAGGGAGGGGAATGATCCGGATTGTAACTTGGATGCTTTTAGACCAGAAGTTGAATTCTTTGGCAATGAGAGAAAAGTTGTGAATTATGGGCAAGACTTCTTTAAGAGGTCTAGGAAGGGCACTCTCTTAAATATCCTATATTCTCTTGGAGAAGATGAAGGTAGGGTAGCTGATAACTTATTTGGGACTAAGGAATCTCAGTCCAGAAGTTGATAACCTACATGAAGATCTCAGGATACCATAAGAGTCTGAATAATTTTCAATATCAAATTTAACTTAAACTTCCCATTTACCACACAGTACTTTTATGGAAGCTGGGGAACATGTCGTGAAATACCATTTAGGCAGGAAGAGACATTTCAACGCTTGCTTTCCTACTTTGGTCGCGTACTCTTGGTCTCTACCTTTTATGAGTCTCTAATAATCTCCAGCTATATCCTAAAATTCTCACAACTTTCTCAGGAAAAGATTAAATGATTAAGTATCATATTCTGAATCCTTGGTTCAAACGAAATCACACTTGGAGGCAGAACCTCGGTTTTCTAATGCCAGCTCTGTAAAGTAGCTGTTGTAATTTCCTTGAGCTTTGGTTTCCTTCTGTAAATGAGACAGATGGACCAGAAAATCCCCAAGGTTTCTCTTAACCCTGTGACTGTATGACAGAAGGTATTCTGGTGAAGATGGTGTCCAGAAATCGAAGCATCGCAAGCTCCTAGAGCTACAGAATCCCTCTGAGGGATGCTCCTGCAGTGTCAGACACGACCCAGCCCGAAGTCCACAAGGCATGCCATGAATGAACAGTCTGGACACTGGTCATTAATAAGCAAACTAGGATGCATTCTGAGATGGACAAAATGCATGGGAGAATTTCTTCCCGCAATCATCTCCCAGAAATCCTGACATAAGAAAAAAATTTACATAACCAACCACAAAAATTTCAAATAATACTTCAAGGCAATCACAGAAGAGATATCACAAATTAGCATGTTTATTTGTTAACTGCAATTATAATACTGACCTAAACAATTAGAGGGGTAAGTACGTATTATATTCAGCTTTATATCCTGCAGGTTAGTTTTTTTTTTTTTTTGGTGTCATAATTGCTTATATTCTTGTCTTTTTACTCTTTGTAGAAGCTTCTTGAAAGGCCTCGCCATCTTGTCTCCCATATTGCCCTTAACACAGTTCCTTACACTTAGTAGGCCCTCAGCAAAGGCTGCTGTGTTGCCTTCTCTCCTCTCCAGGTAACCTGATCAGGTATAATCACAGCTACATGGAGCAAAAAAGCGGGCACTTGTGAGCACTTACCTTGCGGTGCTGTGGTCGAAGCAGTTTCGAAAGTGTGGCCCCCCAGCTCCCTTTATACTCCCAAATGCGCAAGCCCAGCACTCTAACGTGGCTGTATTGGGGGATCACCATTTACTCCTTAGATGTAAATGCATCGTAGCCCTGATCTTTCACTCTTCTTAAGTTACTTGGATAAATGACCAGCGGAGGCTGTATAATGCCAAGTCAGCTGCGTAGGGATTTTGACGTTGGACACAGATCTTTGAGACTTAGAGAGTTCTAGAGGCTGAGCAGAACTGGGGCAGAGTGTGCTAAGAAGGTCAGTGAAGGGCAGAGCCACAGGGTGAATTGTCAAGCGATGGATGATCAATAGCATGGATACTAAGTACGTCTCCTTTACCCAGCATCGTAAACATGAGGTGGTGTGCGCCTCTCCTCAGAAATCTCCGGAAAACATAAGATTGGCCATTTAACACATCCATTCTTTTTTTTTTAAACATTATTTTTTAATTGAAGTATATTTGATTTACAATGTTGTGTTAGTTTCAGGTGTACAGCAAAGAGATTCATGTGTGTATATATATATATATATATATATATATATATATATATATATATATACACACACACACACACACACACACATATATCTATATATTCTTTTTCAGATTCATTTCCCTTATAGGTTATTACAAAATACTGAGTATACTTCCCTGTGCTATACAGTAGGTCCTTGTTGTTTTTCTATTTTATATATAGTAGTGTGTATGTGTTAATCCCAAACTCCTAATTTATCCCCCACCTCCCTTTCCCCTTAGGTAACCATAAATTTGTTTTCTATATGTGTAGGTCTACTTCTGTTTTGTAAATAAGTTCATGTGTATCATTTTTTTTTTTTAGATTCCACATATAAGCGATATCGTATATATGTCTTTGTCTGGCTTACTTAGTGTGATAATCTCTAGGTCCATCTAACCCATCTATTCTTAGCCATTAATTTATTTTGTTAAAAAATCCATTGTAGATGGAAAACTTTCTAAAATGTATTATATATTATCTTGATTTATTTAATCTAGTATCTTGAATAGACTTCAACTTTTCCTTGATCATTCAGGGGCCTGGGAGGTGATGTAATAAAGTCGTCAGGGATATTATAGTTTCTTCGCGGATTTTACCCTGCACTAATTGTTCCTAGGTTGCAATGAATTTTTGTGTCACCTTTCTAGTTTTTATATCTACACCTTCACGGCAAGGTACTCAGCTGTATTCTGTCTGTGGTTAGTGTGTTTGCCTCTGTGAGCCCAATCTTCCTTTTTCTAATCTGCTATAGAATGGGAAACAGATGAGCAAGCTAAAGGAAAAAACAAACAAACAAAAGGAGTCATAAGTTCCATGGGAAGTTCTAGAAGTCCTAATGGAAATACATGGTGTTTGTGACAACTCTTATGGTTGCTCGGGGTTGTTTTTTGGCTGAAACATAAGTAATGTTTGACTATGTAGGAATTACCATACATTTTAGAAGTTAGAGCCATTTACAGCAATACAGCCTGACTTGTTTATGTTGTATATGATCAATGTGTACTGAATTATACTCAATATTTTGTAATAACCTATAATGGAATATAATCTGAAAACAATATAACTGAGTCACTTTTCCGTACACCTGAAACTAACACAATACTGTAAATCAACTACAATTCAAAAGAAAAAAAGATTCTCTAGTCTTCCAGTGGGTAGTCTCATATAGGTGAGGCATTTCCAAGGACAGTTTGCATTAGTCAAAATGAAATTGTGGACAAAGGAGAAACAGATAGGAATAGGACTCCCACGTAGCATTTTCCAAAGTAGATTTGACAGAATGCTGATTCTGAGAGAAACTGTGAAATAAAAGGTCCCGTGGCTAAATGAGTTCAGGAAATGTGACCAACTCTATTCCCTGTTGTTGGAGATTCACCATAAATACTAGCATGTTAAGGGGCCTGAGAAGCCTTTCAGTAAAAAAATATGAAGAAATTTTTGTACCTGGTGATCTGATGTTGGAACACCATCTTACTCCCTGCTTGAGAAAACAAGAGGAGAAAGCTGAAGGCTGCAATCCACAGAGAACTTGTCTCATTCTTAGTACCATTTGGCCCAGGAGAAAGCAACAGAAAGTGATCAGGCATAAACACAGCTGCTTTTATCCAAGGGACAGTCTTTTGTATGTAACAGATGCTCAGTAGATTTTGTTCCTGTGTATAAATGAATAAGGACGATTCATGGGGAATCTGTGTTGAAAGAGGGCTGAAGTGATAAGGCAGAAAAGAATGGAATCAGACTCAGTCTCACTTAATAGTAATAGTTTATATTTATTAAGAACTCACTACGTGTCAGGCTTTATCCATATTGGCTCACTTAAGCATCATAATAGTTTTGTGGGGTAGATGCTAACATCATTCCCATTTTATGGCTGAAGAAATTTGGGCCACTGAGAGTTTAAATAAACTGCCTAAGGCCACACAACTAGTAAGTGGCAGAAATGGGATTCAAATCCTCTCTGGCTCTAGAGCCAATGCCTATAAACTTTCACTTTTGCAAGCTCATCACTTTTGAGTGCTGGCAATGGGGAAAGGAGATATGAAATAGGGACATTGCTCCAAAGGAGGTGATAATGGACATGGGAAGAGAGTACATAGACACGAAAAGACAAATTACTTTTCCGAGGTTAAGTGCCAAGATGAGTGAGATGCACAGTGGACTAGATGTATGGACAAGGTATTTAAAACCCGTAAGGTATGTTGTGTACGTAAAATATTCTCAGAATTGTTATTAATGATAATGATACTGCTTTGGAGGAGATATCTGAAGGGGATGGTGACTGTGGAGATAATAATAATAATAAAATAATAATAATAATGCTTTTTGTAGTTCTTTCCAGTTTACATAGCACTTTTGTATATTTTATTATGTTTATTTTTCTTTGCTAGCCTTAGGGGGTTATACTGTTTATATTCTTATTATTCCCATTGTCCATATGGGGAACTGAGGCCTAAGGGAGTTAAGTGATTGACCAAAAGGCCCCACAGCTAGTAGGCAATGGAGCCAGAATTGGAATCCCAGGTTGCTGATTCCAAAGCCTCGCCTTTTCCTCTATCCTCTACTCTCTCTTAAAGGAGGCAGATTTTAAGAGTACAGGGAGGAGGTTCCAGGCTTAGGGAACGTAGGGATTGTGGTTAGAAACAAGACTTCCCAGGGTGTGTTTCAGGAAGGTGGAATGGGCAAGCCTGGATGGAAGGGTTGGGGGTAACACGGAGGTGAGGCTGGAGAAGTGGGCTGGGCTTGTCTGTGATGGGCTCCCAATGCCCATGGAAGGAGTCAGGACATTATTCTGAGATCATTGGGGAAGCTTTCAAGGTTTTAAGCAGAAAAGTGAACGTGTGTGTGTGTGTGTGTGTGTGTAGACACACACATATATCTGAAGATTAGTATAGAACTGATGGTAGGATATAATGGAGAGGGAGAACCTGAGGTCCTAGAACCACTTAGCAACTATTTAGAAAATCTTGGTGTACAACTTGCCAAGATGATTATACAGGCTCTGATATGATTTATGGGAGTAGGTGGGCAGTTAGAATTAACCCCTGGATGACCCTATAAATTCAGATGTGTGTTAAAATTCTCCATAGCACCAGAGGGCTGGCTTTCCCAGTGATTGTCCCCTGGTATCTCCGGGTCCATCCCGTAGGTTCAAGAAGAGTATTGTGTGGGCTTGAAGTTGTCTGCCTCACTGTCCCTTTTAGGCCTGGCAAAAAGAGAACCTCAGGAGGTGAAAGGAATATGTTTCTCTCATTTAAGACCTCTCTGAGCTCTAGACTTATTATTATTATTTTTAACATTTATTTATTTATTTAGGCTGCTCCAGGTCTTAGTTGCGGCATGTGAGATCCTCTTTGTGGCATGCGGGATCTTTAGTTGTGGCATGCACGTGGGATCTAGCTCCCCGACCAGGGATCGAACCCGGGCCCCCTGCATTGGGAGCGCGGAGTCTTACCCACTGGACCACTGGGAAGTCCTCTA
The DNA here is from genome assembly GCF_028023285.1 of Balaenoptera ricei. Classification (NCBI taxonomy): domain Eukaryota; kingdom Metazoa; phylum Chordata; class Mammalia; order Artiodactyla; family Balaenopteridae; genus Balaenoptera; species Balaenoptera ricei. The sequence continues at coordinate 84,243,686 of NC_082654.1, forward strand.
GACTTATTTTTCGAGGCCCTATCCCACATTAATATATTACAATCCTCTCAACATAATATTAAACATGCAAGTAATATCTATTTGCATTGAATATAAAAATAATCATGGTGTAAAATGAAGAGGGCCTTAATTAAGCAGTACAGAAATGAGATGTAAAAGGAAAGAGAAAACCCAAGGGATACCCTGAAGGCAGGATCCACAAGACTTTGATGATGCCGAGTTTGAGGAGGAAAAAGGAATCAGAGGATCCTACCTTTCATCCAGCCCTCATTGCAGCCTAGAAATCTAGGGGCATGATACCTGCCCAGGAGAAATAGTGAAGGGGGGAAATAGGAATTTCGATTTTGGACAGATTGAGATTGAGATGATGGTGATATCCAGCTAAGTAGGTAGAGATAAGGATTCAAAGTTTACATACAGGAGACATTAAGACTGAAGATGTAGGTCTGTGAGTATGAGGGTGTCACCTGTATGCAGTTGATAGTTGAACTGATTAAGGAAGCTGGGTTCTCAGAGAAAGGCTGCATGTTGAGGAGGTGAGAGGCGGAAATGAAGACAAAAAGAGTGGAAAAAAAAAAAGGTTATTCTTCAGGTAAACAAATACCTGAGTGAGATCTTGCTGGAGTCAAAAGAGCCACGTGGATCCATATTTTACTTCTGTCATTTACTGCCATAAATGGCAAGTCCCATCACCTGTCTTCGCAGCTGTGATGTTTTCTCCTTCCGCTGCAAAATCAGAAACATAATTCTGTTTCTGCCCAAGTCATGGGGATAGTGTGGGGATCAAATGAGATACTGTCAAGACGTGGCTGTCTCCGCAGGCAGTCTCTTTCCAGCCAGTGCCAAACAGTATGCTTCAATCTGTATCAACCTTGACACAGACCTTGGCAAATAATCCACTAGCACAAAAAACATAAGTGAGCAATGCAGGCTTTACTGAAGATTTTGTAGAGCAGACTAGAAGAGGATTATATTACATCCCCTAAAGTATTCAGTTTCCATCAGCAATGACTTCCACGAAGTCCATTTTCCGTCACACTGATGCAGGTGGTTGATTTCCTTTCTTCCCCTGAGGTGTCTGCCCCACCCGTACGGGTACTCAGTTGTTCCTCTGTTACATGGGGCCCTTTAGCTCTGCCATTGACCTGCATGCCTACTCATCTGGTTACTCAACAAAATAAAAGTCCTCAAGTAAAGAACACCACTTTTATCCTTAGCAAGTTTGGTGATCACCTATTTTTACTCACATATTCCCCTTGGGAGCTTCATCTTTATCCCACCACTATGCCCTGTAGTCCCCAGCTCACACCCCACACCATCATTCCATCTCTCCCAACCCTGAGAGGAGTTCTGTCGATGAGGGTTTTCTCCAGTCTTGTTACAAAATCATTTTGTCAACTCTAAAGTGATGGGAACTTCATTATTAGTGTCAGAAGAAGTCAAGGGAGGTGGTATCTTCGAGAAGGTGGTATTTTCAAGAGAGAGGATATAGTAAAAAGCTCTACAGAGAAGATGGAGAAAAGGAGGACCATGAAAAGGGCATTGGGTCAGTCAGAGAGGTGATCCTGACATTAATGTCAACAGGATGGTGGGGGTGGAAGCTTTGAAGGCAAGGATTAAGGAGTGAGCAGGTGTTAAGGAGGAGGAAAACATTTTCCTGATTTCCCCGGGAGCAAATCTCTCCACCAATCACTATATAAGGCACATTCAGAGGAAATGCAGATTTGGATGGAGAAAGCAGCAGCAGGGCCAAATAGAGAGGCTCAGGAAACAAGTGTAATCAAGTTCATTCCGCAGAGGGCTACTTGAGAAGAAAGGGCAGTTAATTGTGCTGATAGGAGGATCATCCCTTACCCATTACAACTATCTAAGAGCTATGTAACAGATGAAATTTCCAAAAGCAGCAAGAAGTTCCCCAGCCAGAAACAGAAATTTCTGGGCAAAAGTCACAGGACAGGTATATTAGTGAATGATACAAATTTATATTTAATCGCCTAATTAAAAATATTGAGTGAGAATATTAGATCCAGAACTAGAGGGGAACCTTGAATATTACCTAATCTAACCCTGATGTTACAGAATCAGAAACTGAGGTTCTGGACAGGTTACCTAATTAATGCTAATTAATTAGACAGTCCCCCTTCCCATTCTACTCTCAGATCCAAGAGCGCTAGTTCAGAACTCTTTCAAGTGCAATACATAAACTTCCATACTTCTGGCATTTCTTTCTTTTTTTTTTTTTAATAAATGTATTTATTTACTTATTAAACTAATTAATTTATTTATTTTTTTCTGTGTTGGGTCTTCGTTTCTGTGCGAGGGCTTTCTCTAGTCACGGCGAGCGGGGGCCACTCTTCATCGCGGTGTGCAGGCCTCTCTTGTTGCGGAGCACAGGCTCCAGACGCGCAGGCTCAGTAGTTGTAGCTCACGGGCCCAGTTGCTCTGCGGCATGTGGGATCTTCCCAGACCAGGGCTCGAACCCGTGTCCCCTGCATTGGCAGGCAGACTCTCAACCACTGCGCCACCAGGGAAGCCCACTGCTGGCATTTCTACACTACAATTTTGCAAAGCAAAAAGTTGATGGGGGATTATCCAGAGAAATATTTAAACTGATTTTCCTTCAATCAGTGAGGACATAGATTTATCAGTTTTACAGGTTGGAAAACTGAGGCTTGGCAAGATTAAGTGACTAGTCATACAGCTAGTAAGTGGCAGAATGGGAGCTAGAACAAGTCTGGTTTGAATCCAAGTCCAGTTTGTGTTTTCACTACAAGACAGCTGTTTCTGGCTTTGCAAGATCCTGTTAAGACACTAACGCTCTCAGAATTATACATGCTTCTCAGAATTACACGCAAACGAGGCATCCTTCTCTGAAAATATCATGGAGAGAGTGTGTGCATGGCCTGGGAACATTGTGTTCAGAGAAGAAATTCTACCAGTTAGGTCTGTCCAGTAAACTGGAGACTTTCTTATCTGGACTCATAATCTTGACTGATGCCTGTGAGACTTAGGGTCCATGTCATTTGCCCTTTTTTGTCTAGTAGTTGTATTTTTTTTGTTGGTTTCTTCAGTGCTTAAAGCCTCATTAGAACTAAGAAACGCGTGATCAGTTACTTTTAATTTCAACTGTTGGGGTATGAAACAACATAGCCTAAAAAAAAAAAAAAAGATTTTATGCCCTTGGCTAGGCATAGCCCAAATGCATATTTACATTGTTAAGAGCTGCATGATAATGTAGTGACTAAGAGTGGACTTTGAGAGTCAGAATACTGAGGTTCAAATCCTGACTTCACTATTTAAACTATTTGAATTTGCGCAACTTATTCTACTTTTCTGAGCCTCAGTTTCTTCATCTGTATAATGGGGATAATAACAATACCTAACTCATGGGGTTCTTGTGACAACTGAGTTAATAAATGCATGATAGGCTACTTTTTGAAAGTGACATGGAGTGGGTGAGGCCATGTCAACAGCAGAGCCTGAGACTTAGAAGCCAGGAACTTTCTCTAGAGAATGTACCAACCATTGCCTGTGCCAGAGGGCTCTGGAAGCCAGGACAGCATCTTCTATGTTGTTCTTTCACCTCTTTTTTGTTGCTGTTTGGTAAGGCCCATCAGCTGACCACAGCCTCACTACTGGCCATCCAGCCCTCCCATTCTACCCACTACATATAGCCAATTTCCTCTCCAGATGGCCCAGAACACTCTTAAGTCACTGCCACCCCCCACCCCCACCCCCTCATTCCACACACAACAATAAAACAAGACGAGGAAGATGGAGCCTAGATACCTCAAAGCAGGGTGACCAACCTTCCTAATTTGCTTGGAATTGAAGAGATTCCTGAGACTTCAGTTTTAAAATCAGGACAATCCTGGGCAAACCCAGATAAATTTATCACCCTACCCAAAAGGTGGTTGGGGGTATGATGGCAAAATCCTCAAACTTGACCAAGATGGGGCTAGATGGAACCAGCTTGAGATCTCTCACAAAACCAGGATGGTGCTGAAATTCACATATGGAATTGTTAATTTTGAAGCTGTAATGCACAGAGCCGGTAACAGGGAGCATGCACGTATTCAATTGTTTATTCATCAGACATTCATTGAGGGCTTACTACATGCTGGGAAGATTTTAAGCACTAGGGAACAGAACAGGCAAAGTCTCTGCCCTCATGGAAACTCTATTCTAGTGTGTGTGTATGTGGGGACAGACAACAAACAAACAGATATCAAATGTCAATTAGTGATAAATTCTCTGAAGGAAAGGAAAATTAGGATAAGGAAACAGTGGCTGTGTGGGTTTGAAATGGATCAATCAGGATAAGTTTCTCTAAAGAGATGATATTTGAGCACTTAGAGGAAGAGCAAGCCAGGAGAATATCAACGGGGCACAGTATTCCAGGCAGAGGAAACAAATGCAAAGGCTCTGGGAGGGGAACTTGCCTGCACAGGAAGAGAATAAAGGCCAGTAGGGCAGGGATGAAAGGAGCCAGGGATACAGTAGCAAGGAATGAAGTGGCAGAAGCGGCTAGGGGCCAGATGCTTAGAGCCTTGCAAACTAAGGTAAGGATTTAGGGTTTTAAATGCCAGCTGTTATTATAAAGGTAACGCTATTCTTCCATATTCTCTGCTGAGCTTTGGCTCTGTTATCTGCTGTTTTTCTACGCAGCTTTGCTTCACTCTGTCAAACAAAACGTTTAGCTGCTCTTCATTTAGCAAATGGCTTATAAACACACCGTTGCAGGCATTGGGGATTAGAAGTTGGTTCTCTCAAACAGCTTACCATCTAGTTCGGGGAGGGTGGGTGGATCACAGTATTGAAAACACGTGAAAAAATCAGCAGCCATGGACTTCCAAGGAAACAGCCGGTAACTACCGAGAAGAAAGGCGGTTTCAATTTCCCAGAGAGGTGAGGAGTTGCTTCCGGTGGGCCCCGGGGCATCATGGGAGGGGTGTGCCCCGGGGCATCATGGGAGGGGTGCGCCCCGGGGCATCATGGGAGGGGTGCGCCCCAGGGCATCATGGGAGGAGTGCACCACCGGGGAAGGAAAGGCTGGAAGTGATTCCGCCAGTGTTGGGACGAGCCTGGAGATGGTGAGGGGCCCTGGCCGGTGAGTGTACGTTTGGAGTTTGTGAGAGAGGCAGGCGTTTCTCGTCAGCTCCGCGATTCCAGAGCTTAACTGTGCGTGTGGTGGGAGGGTGTGAAGCCGGAAGTGGCGAGGGAATTCGAACCCCTGGCTCTTGACGTGACTGGGCCGCAAGGAAATTTCTGAAAATTCTCAAATCGACAAATTCCATTTGAAGTTTTTCAGTACGTTTAAAGGCATTTTATTACATTGCATATACATGTACTTATGTAATATATAGGGCTAAATCCATTTTTGGGTACTAAAAACTGTGGATATCAATAGAATTATTTTTCAGAATATACCGGAAAAAAATATGATTCTGTTGCTCCAAAGATACCACCTTTCCCATCCATCCTCTTAACAACATTTTTCATAATTTGAGGGCTCCCCCTGTGTTGTACCTCAGTTTCCCCGAGAGAGAGCCATAAGCCGTTGTTTCTGTGAGGAGCTGAGAAAATAGCCCGCCCTCTTGGGAAGGTCAGGCTACTATAATATAAGAAAAGCCCTGTTTTGGGTGTGTTCCCCAAGGGGAATGTTTTTCTCCTTCATCAGCGAAGAGGCTTTCTTTTTCTCTCGTGGGCTCCGGAAGCAGCATCTTGGTGGCGCTTGGAGCCAGGAGGGAGGAATCAGGCTGGTAAATTCCATCCTTAAGGAAGTAAGGTTCTTTGCATCTGCCCACAGCTGATTCTTCAGCTTCCCACTTAGGAAAATGGGACCGACTAAGTCCGCAGTGAAGGTGCCTGGGGACACTGGTGTCAATGTAACATGTGCCCAAACCTCTGTCACAGCCAGGAGGCAGAATTTAAGTTTGCTCACCGACAGCTGCTGTGTTAGCCCTGGAATGGTAATGCTTATGGAAAACTGGGCTGAAAGGCAACAGCTTTTAGTAGTTGTGCTAATGGTCTCGTCCATCAAATGACCCTCTCCTCTTCACCTTTCTCTTGTCAGTTATACCCATGTCTTTGATGAGAATTGGGTATGAAGTCCTCTTAAGAAGCACATTCCTTTTATTTATTGTATTTAAAAAATACGAGCCTTTAAAAAAATTCCCAAAGTGAGGTACACATTGTAGAAAGATTGAAAAACATAATCAAACATACTGAAGGAAAAATTTAAATCACTCCTAAGATTTTAGCATAGAAGTAATCTCTACCGGAGTTTGGATTAAGTCCTTTTACACTTTTTTTTATGTTTGTAAATACACACACAGTTTTGTTTTTTTTTTTTTTAAACACGTGCTTTAAACAAATACACAATTAGGGTATCAGCCTGTAAGCATGGTTTTGTATTCTGCCTTTGCAACTTAACAGATTATGGGAAATTTTACCATGATATTAACTCTTCTTCTACATCATGATTTTTACTAGTTACATATCGTTCCATCCTATGACTGTACTCAGTTTTCTATTTTGGGGCACTTAGGGTGCGCTAATTTTTTTTTCTTTTAAATATTCCTGTAAACATATGTGTGCATATGTTTATGCATATCTTGACGATATTTATAGAATAGACTTTCTGGGCAAAGGGTACGACTGTTTTAAGGTTTGCAGTAGTACAATGCCTGTTATTAGAGTCTCCACAGTAGTGATGTGGCATAAGAAAACAATAAGTATTCTCTAATGATCGTTACGGAGCCCAAGCTCATATTGCTTGCCGCACAACAGGTCAACAAATCGAGAGACGAGTGGTTGGGGCAAGGAATAGTGACTTTATTCGGAAAGCCAGCAGACCGAGAAGATGGTGGGCTAGGGTCCTCAGGTAAGATGGGCTAGGACCATCTTCCCCGAGGTAGAATTCAGGCTTTTTTTATACTAAAAGGGGAGGGAGTGTTGTTAGCTGTTGCAAACTTGGTGTCGGAATCCTTTGTTCTTGTAGCTGTCCACTTAGGTCAGGTCATGCTGTTCCTGTAAACCTCCCAACAAGACAAACGTTATTCTCTGTTCTGCAACTTTTTATCTCTCTATGAATGGAAAAGTGTTACACCTGTAAAGGCCAGAGCCTTGAGAATTGGCTATCCTGTATATTTCAGGCTATAGGCAACATTACGTTGTAGCAAAAACAAAGTACAAAGGTTAAAGTAAAAGAAACAGATCTGATATGGAGTCAGTTTTGTTATTCCCTAGTACATGAGCCTACTGATTATCAGGTGTTGTAAATATGCAATAGTCAGTGCAACATGACTGCAAAATAAAATGACAAATACTGCAAAATTTTCAGAATTTAATGAAGTTGATGAAAGTGGTATTAGAAACCTGCTTAAATTTTGCAAAGCCACTGGCCAGGGTGATGCAGCAGCACTGAACTAGTTAATAATTATAAAATTCTGAACATGGACAATGATGATCCAATAAGTGCTTCAAGGGAGTGAGTTTAGGATCAAAGGATTAGGAAGACCCTTAAAATATCAATGAAGACATCATACAGTTTTTGCAAAAAAGGGCATTCTTTATGATTGCATTGCAAAAGTTAAACATAAAGGGTGCCACATCATACAAGATTGTGAGAAGGATGTTCCTTTCCTCCCAACTCCAACATTGATTCATTCTTTGTTCTAAGAATTAACAGAGATGCAGTTGTAACGTAAATCTTGTGAAGTATAAGAGAAAATAAATTTATTTCAGTGGTTCTGACTTGATTTTTATGATAAAATCCCAATCAGACTTTTTCCCCACAATTTACTGTGTAATTTTGGACTTCATTTTAATTAATTTCGATTCACCTTAAGTGGTTGTTTTCTGAGGTACATGATTGTTGATGTAGAAAATCCCAAAGAATTTCCCCCCAAACTCAGAACTATGAAGTGAGTTCAGTAGGGTTTCAGGGTATAACATAAACATACAAAAATCAGTTGTATTTCTTTAGGCTGTATGCTAGCAGTGAACATGTGGACACCAAAATTAGAAATACAGGGACTTCCCTGGTGGCGCAGTGGTTAAAAATCTGCTGGCCAATGCAGGGGACACAGGTTTGATCCCTGGTCCGGGAAGATCCCACACGCCATGGAGCAACTCAGGTCGTGCACCACAACAACTGAGCCTATGCTCTAGAGCCCGAGAGCCACAACTACTGAAGCCCGTGTGCCTAGAGCCCGTGCTCCACAACAAGAGAAGCCACCGCAGTGAGAAGCCTGCGCATCGCAATGAAGAGCAGCCCCCGCTCGCTGCAACTAGAGAAAGCCTGCGTGCAGCAACAAAGGCCCAATGCAGCCAAAAAAAAAAAAAAAAAAAAAAACAAGAAGTACAATGCAATTTACAATTACTTAAAAACAAAAAGAAAGAAAAAGAATTTAGGTGTAAATCTAACAAAACATGTACAGGACTTGTATGCTGGAAACTGTAAAACAAGGAAGACAGAAATTGAAGACGATCTGAATAAATGGAAAAACATACTTTATTCACGAATTGGAAGAATCAATATAGTAAGCTAATTTTCCCCAAACTGGTAAATAGATTTAATGTAATTCCTATCAAAAATTATAACTCTGGCTTTAAAGTTGGACATACAGTATCCTAATTATTATTTTCCCAAAGCACTATAATTGTAGTATTTCCCCCAATGAAAAATTTTAACAGCTTTATGGGGATATAATTGATGTATAACGAACTGTACATATTTAAAGAGTCTCGACATATGTAGACACTGTGACACCATCATCTGAATCAAGATAATGAACATGTCCATCACCCGCAAAGTTTCCTCCTGGTCCTTTGTAATACATCCTACTGTCCTTCTGTGCCTCCCATAAATCCTGCCTCTCTATCCCTAGGCAACCACTAGTCAGCTTTCAGTCACTATAGATTCATTTTTTTTCCCCTAGAATTTTATATAAATGGAATAATAGAGTCTACACTTTTTTGGTCTGGCTACTTTCCATCAGCATTATTATTTTGAGATCCATCCATGTTTTTGTGTGTGTTAATAGTTTATTTTTATCATTTTTAAAAAAAAATTATTTATTTTATTATTTTATTTATTTATTGTTTCTGGCTGCATTTGGTCTTCGTTGCCGCGGCCGGGCTTTTCTCTGGTTGCGGCGAGCTGAGGCTACTCTTCGTTGCGGTGTGCGGGCTTCTCATTGCGGTGGCTTCTCTTGTTGTGGAGCACGGGCTCTAGGTGCGTGGGCTTCAGTAGTTGTGGCTCTCGGGCTCTAGAGCGCAGGCTCAGTAGTTGTGGTGCATGGACTTAGTTGCTCCACGTCATGTGGGATCTTCCTGGACCAGGGCTCGAACCCGTGTCCCCTACATTGGCAGGCGGATTCTTAACCACTGCGCCACCAGGGAAGCCCAATAGTTTATTTTTTATCATTTTGTAGTATTACATTATATGGATTTACCATAATGTGTTTATCCATTCACCTGTTAATGGCCATTTGGGTGGTTTTCAGTTTGGGGCTATTACAGATAAATACGCTGTGAATATTTGTGTGGACATACGTTTTCATTTCTCTTGAGTAAATACCTAGAAGTGGAACGACTGGAACAAATGGGTAATTTCTTAACTTTTTAAGAGACTGCCAAACTATTTTCCAAAATGGTTATGCTGTTTTACATGACCACTAGCTGGTGTGAGAGGTCCAGTACCTCCACCTCTTGGCCAACACTTGGACTTTTAGTCATTGTAATAGGTGTGTTGTGATATCTCATTATGTTTTAATTATTAGTCCCCTAATGATTCATGATGAGCATTTTTCATGTGCTCTGTGTATATCTTCTTTGGTGAAATGTTTGTTTAAATCTTTTGGTTCTTTAAAAATTGGGTGATTTGTTTTCTTTTTAGTGAAGATATAGATTTCTGTATGTATTCTAGACACAAGTCCTTTATCAGGGGTATAATTTGCAAATACTTTTTCTCAGTCGGTGGCTTGTCCTTTCATTCTGTTTAACAGTGTTTTTCAAAGTGCAGAAACTGAATTTTGATGAAATCCAGTTTATCAATTTTTTCTCTCATGGCTTGTGCTTTTGGTGTTGGCATCTAAGAAATCTTTGTGTAAACCAAGGTCACAAAGATTTACTCTTATGTTTACTTCTAGAAGTTTTTGTGATTCTACTTGTGGTTTCCTCTTTGATCCAAAATTTAATTTAGGAGAGTATTTTGAATTTTTTTGTTTTAAACTGTTATTAATTTTAGACATTTTTGCGATTGAGGCCTGTGCAGTTTATACTGTAAAGGAGTGAGGCTGATAGGGGTTGGGAGGCAAGGGAGTGTGGATGGTAGAAGGTGGAAGAGGGACAGGAGTGCATAAAGTACAATTTTTGTCTAGATTGCATTTTTGTTCTACTGCTTCCTCTCTTTCTAGATACCAAACTCCTCATGTTTATACTGCACTAAATCTATCTTGTTTTATTCTTCCTCTTTTCATAAGTCCTTTCTCTCTCTCTCTCTCACCCACTCATCCATCCAATCTGTCAGAAAACCCTATGTGCGCCACCTTCACAGTACATCTAGAATCCATCTGCTTCTCGTCATCTCCCAGTGCCTATCTCTCTGGTCTAAGCCACTGTCATTTTTTATCTTTTATTTTGCAGTAGGCTCCTAACTGGTCTCACAGTTTCGACCTCTGCCCCCTTCAGTGTATTCTCAATGCAGCAGAGTGATTCTTTTTTTTTTTTTTTTAAAGCCTTATTTATTTATTCATTTTGGCTGTGTTGGGTCTTCTTTGCTGCGCACGGGCTTTCTGTAGTTGCGGCGAGAGGGGGCTACTCTCCCTTGCGGTGCAGAGGCTTCTCATTGCGGTGGCTTCTCTTGTTGTGGAGCACGGGCCCTAGGTGTGAGGGCTTCAGTAGTTGCAGCATGCGGGCTCAGTAGTTGTGGCTTGCAGGCTCTAGAGCACAGGCTTAGTAGTTGTGGTGCATGGGCTTAGTTGCTCCGCGGCATGTGGGATCTTCCAGGACCAGGGCTCGAACCCGTGTCCCCTGCATTGGCAGGCAGATTCTCAACCACTGCGCCACCAGGGAAGTCCCCAGAGTGATTCTTTTAAAATGTGTGTTAATATCACTCCTCTGCTCAAAACACTCCAAAGACTTCCCATCTCACTCTGAGTGAAGAAAAAAGTCCTCAGGTGGCCCTGAAGCCCTACATGATCCCTGGGGTCCCAGGTTCCTCTCTTATGCCGTGACTATCTTGCTCATTCTCCTCTAGCCCTGCTGGCCTCCTTCCTGTCCCTGGGCCATGCCAAACTGCCCCTGCCTCAGGGCCTTTGCATTTTCTTTTGTTCCCTCTGCCTGGAATACTCTTGCTTCCTTCAGGTCTCAGCTCAAATGTGTTTTTCTTAGAGAGGCCTTGCTTGACTCCTCTCTACATAGTACTAACTGCCTCCCTCTTACTTTTTTTATTTCTCATGAGCACTTACCTGACACATTACGCAGCTTCTTATTTTTTTTGTAGATCTTTTTACAAAAATTTTATGTTGGAGTGTAGTTGATTAACAATGATGTGTTAGTTACAGGTGTACAGCCGAGTGATTCACTTATACCCATACAAGTATCCATTCTTTTTCAAATTCTTTTCCCGTTTAGGTTATTACAGAATACTGAGCCGAGTTCCCTGTGCTATACACTAGGTTCTTGTTGATTATCTATTTTAACTATAGTAGACACAGCTTCTTATTTGTTGACTGCCTTTCTTTCCTTGCAGAATATAAGTTCCCAGAGGGAGGGAACTATGCTTTGTTCACTGCTATTCCCATAGTACTGAGAGCAGGGCCCGGCGCATAGTAGATGCTCAGTAACCACCTGCGGAGTGGGTGCATGAGTGTGTCCTGTCTGAAGGCGTAACCTCAGTGAGTGGTTTCCTTAGTCATTTGTAACAGTCTAGAGAGACTTAATAAAATTACGTCCAGTAAAAGGTAATTGTGTGTGTGTGTGGTGGAGCTGGAGATGGGAAAGGGGATGCGGGGTGGTGAGGGAGGTACAGATATTGAATGTTCCACAAAGCCATATATAATGTTAGAATAATAATAGCTAGGTGAGAACTGTGTTTGAGAATAAGTAATTTTGGAAGTAAATGAGTCTGGTTCAGTTTATCAGTTCACTGTAGTTTTTATTTATTCAACATGAGGAGAAAAACATCACAAAGCAAGTGACCCAAAATGGCACATTTTGTGCATTTCTTCAGCCCCTTGGCAGCATCAGGCAGATGTGTTCACTCTGCACTGACTTGTGTGTGAATCTCCCGGCTCTTCACCCGCAGCTTGTTGACCTGGGACTCGGCAATGTCAGCCCGTTCCTCGGCCTCCTCCAGCTCGTGCTGGAGCTTGCAGAATTTGTCAAGATTAGCATTGGATTGTTCCTCCTAAGAATAAAGTTGTGAGAGTTAGACTTTGTGGTTCTCATTGCACTTGTCACAAACAGGATTATTTCCTCAACTCAGATATTTCCTTCTTACGGTTTGTTTGTCATATCTGATTTCAAATCCAGACAGAACTTGTAACTTCAGTTACATTTTTTACTCTAAAGAATGAAAGAAGAAATAGTTTGAAATGGAAGAGACGAGCTCATTATGTCAAACCCATGTATACGTGCAGTCTATTTACGATGTATGGACTGAGTGGAAAGGAGGAAGAGACCCATGTGCGCTCGCTCACAGAGGTTAGACAGTAAATGTAAGGTCAAATTCTGACTTTGGGAAAATCCCAGTTGAAGTGTTTTTGCCATATATTTTAACTCTGGTATACAGAGACGCTGCGGGTGGGGGGATGGGGATAGGAAGAAATTATGCCCTTTGTTGGTTGCACTTACTACCATTCGTGCCTCTCCCTTTCGTGTTCCCTTTTCTTACCTCTTACCCACTACATTGTGTCTGGAAGAGTGGGGAACAACCAGGAAAAGTGAAGCTGGAGAATCTTCCAACACATCCTAATTTGCTACAGCGAATGTGCAGGGATAAGTCCCTGCTGATGACAGTGGTAGTGAGGGAAGGAGTCAGCTGGGGTAAAAGATTTCTGTTTGGCTTTTGGGAACAATTGATTTTGTGCATTTCTAGAGGGAGAGGGATATTTATCATGGTGTTAGATTTTCTGCTGGATATTCTTTGCAGCTATCAAGTAAGGTGGGTTATTTGGAATTTTCTTTTTTTCCCCCAACCCCTACAAATTGCTTAATAATAAAAATATCTCGTCTTGAGGTCTTATTCTATAATTAGGATTTGGGGGTAAATTCATATTTATATCCTCTCTCTTAAAATAAGAATGACATATTCTTACTTGGTCTCTTTCTTTCTCATTAACACATTCTCTTAATATACTTTCTACCCCCAACGAAGTTTTCTTCTTCCCTCAAGGGCTTAAAGATACTTACAGCCTCCTCAGCTTGCCTCTTGTATGATTTCACCTTTGCCTGTAATTTATCTACCAGGTCTTGCAGCCTGAGAACATTCTTGCGGTCTTCCTCAGTCTGGAAGTTTGAAAAAAATGGTCTGCATTGAATCCAACAAAATCAACCCACTACAGGTGGTGAAGTAAATCACTTTGATATGATGGCAGGTGGGCCTGGGGTAAATGTGGTCAACTCTGAGGCTTCCTTCATAGTATTAACAGTAGCCACTCTTGTTAAATGTCCACTGTGTGCAGGCACTATATTGGAGAGTTATACACGTCTCTAATCCTTACCTCCCTACTCTGGTGAGTAGATGTTTTTATTCTATTTTACAGGTGATGAATTAAGGTTGAGAGTGTTAGGTAACCTATCCGAGTTTAAAAAGTAAGAGGCCAAACTAGGACTAATACCAGTTTATCTGTCTTTGAAACCTGTATTCTTTCCTCACTTACACGATTTTCTAAAGGCCTTCCTGATTTTCCTAGCTTAGGAAAGGGTCTGTGATAGGTGATTGTGTCATTTGCCCCTTATGTATATCGAGTTAACATGTAGCTGTTTGTGAGTACCACATAGTCACCAGGTTTTCAATTTCCCTTTGTGCAGGAAGTCTGGATATTCTAGAAAGCTCTTCCCCTTACCTGGTAGGTGAGTTCCTTTACTCTTCTCTCGTGTTTCCGCAAACCTTTAACAGCCTCAGCATTACGTTTCTGCTCACTTTCAACCTACCTCTCCTTCAAGCTCACGTACCTACAATCAAGAAAGATACTTATATAGTCAGTCTTGGGGGATGTTAATTACCTCAGGACCTACTGACGATATTGGGTGGCTGTCCCCAGCCACAGGATAAGGATGGGAGTCAATATACAAGAAGAGAGAAGGATCGGGGAGTGCCGTTTTCACTTTCCGGATTCAGAGAGATTGAGAGACCCACCCTGGCCTCCAGCTTCTGGATGTACTTCTTGCCACCCTTCAGGGCCAGCTGCTCAGCCTCGTCCAGGTGGTGCTTCAGGTCCTTCACCGTCTGCTCCAGGTTCTTCTTCATCCGCTCCAGGTGGGCGCTGGTGTCCTGCTCCTTCTCTGTCAGCTCCTCGGCCATCATGGCCGCCTGGTTAAGTTCACAAGAGGCATCAGTGGGCCACCCACCCCTCCTATGCGGGCACACGGAGGGTGCTGTGAGGCTGGTACTAGGCACGCTGATGCTTTCCTCCTTGCCGCAGCCACCACTGATGCTGCATGGTTCCCCTCCCACTTTGCCTCTGCTGAGGCTCCGTCTCCTTCCGTCTCTCCGGGAAGCCACCACTGACTGAATGCAGGGGTGAGGAGAGGAAACCTACTTGCAGGTCCCAAAGGGGCGGCGTAGAAGCCCCTTTCTTATCTCCAGACAGCATCTCTGATAAGAAAGAATGGAGCGCACATCCTTGACATCCTTCTTGGCCTTCTCCTCTGCATTTTTGGACTCCTGGATAGACTTCTCCACCTCTGCCTGGCATTGGGCTATGTCAGCTTCCAGTTTTTTCTTGGTATTTATCAGGCACGTGTTCTACAAGAAAAATTAGATAAGAGGTTCGGGCTACATTTGGACACTCACAACGATCGGAAGGGAGAGGGTTGGGTGGGGAAAGAAGTCAAGCTCGAGAACGTTCCATTTCTTATTTTTCACACAGGTGAAAAAAAATTAAAGAGACTTTCATTTTTGATAGACAGATATCCCAAAACAGGCCCGAGAATTGTACATAAAAGAATTGAGTAAATGATAAATGTGGACATTCAAATATTTGAGGAAGGATAAATTATTTAGTTAAAGGTGCTGGAACAAGGAAATGGTTGACATAACTATGTGAAATGAAAAATAATTCTCATGATCAAAACATTGTACAGAGTTGTTAGGATGATGACAAACGAGGAAACATTTGCAATGTGCATTACTGAAAAAATATTCCTTCCTTAATATGTAAAAAAGACAAATCATTAAGAAAAAAGGGCAAAAGTACAAATAGCTAAGACACACCATAAGAAATACAAATAGCCAACAAATACGACAAAATGTTCCACCTCATTAGTAATCAAAGAAATAAGAATTTTTAAAATGAGGCATTTTCAACCATAAAATCGGTGAAGATTAAAAAAAAATAATAATAGCTAAGCACTCTCACTTATTTTCCCCACGGGAGTAAAAATTGGGACAACTTTGTTAAAGACCAATTTACAACATATCATAAATGTCTTTGCTGTTTTGACCATGAATATATACTTCCAGGAATTTACTGACTTTTAGGAATATTAAGGAAATAGTAATCATGGATATATGTGAAAATTTAGTTATGAAGAAGTTAGTCATACAATCTTCTAATCATAAACATTTTGATTGGGAACAGTCTAAAAATATCCAACCGTAGAAGACTGATTAAATAAATGTGCCATAATACACAACTAAAATGGACTGCTTTTCTGCCATTAAAAAACTGTATCATAGAAAACTATTTTAAAATATAGAAATATGTTCACAAGACGTTGTTAAATGAAAAAAAGTTGCAAAAGGATTGATCACGTTTACAAAAAATATCATATTTATGTATAGACACAAGAGCCTAGAATAGGAGATCCCAAAATGCTAACAATATGGTTGGTATTCTTCTAGTTTTTTGGCTAATTCAAAAAATAGTTTTTAAAGCAAGGAATTTTGGGGGAATTCCCTGGCAGTCCAGTGATTAGGGCTTTGTGTTTCCACCGCGCGGGGCGCGGGTTCAATCTCTGGTTGGGGAACTAAGATCCCGTATGCCATGTGGTGTGGTCCAAAAAAATAAGAAATGAAACAAGGAATTCTTGAACTTTCCTGAAAGTAATTATTTCAAAAGACAATCCTAATTTTCTAAGCTTGCAGCTTAAATGTTACTGCCTCTGTGAAGCCTTTTCCAGCCCTTTTATGCAATAATTTGTCATGCCTTGCTCTGATTTCCCCATGATCTTTTATCTTCAGATAAAAGAAAGCTCAGCAATCTGTCCATCTAGAGCCCAAGTTATTCCAAGAACTAGGCCTAATGAAAGTTTGTCTTGACCGCTAGCCTGGAAGGAGCGGTGGGAACTCCTCTCCATCAAGCCTGGGTCCTGCCTGCCTCCAGGGTGGACCCAGAGTGGAGTGAGGACGGACACACGTGGGAGTGAAGGAGCTGCACGCGGTCGCTGGCCTCCAGCAGCTCGTGCTCCGCCAGCTTGCGGGTGCGCTCCGTCCGCGCCAGGGCCACCTTCCTCTCCTCCGGCTCCTCCAGCGAGAGGCCATTCCTGCGCTCCACGAGGGCCAGCTGCTCCTTGTGGTACTCGCTGCTCCTCAGGGCGTCATCCAGATGCAGCTGGGAGTCCTTCACGAGAAACCAGGGGTGAGACCGGAGCCCAGGGCAGGCTGAGGTCCCGCCAGGTCCTGCAGGGGCCGTGCACTCACCTTGAGCTGGCTCTGGACTGAGCACAGGTGTTTCTGGGTCTCTGCCACCTGGCGGTTGGAGTAGCCCAGCTGAATCTCCATCTCACTGAGGTCTCTCTCCATCTTCTTCTTCAGCCTCAGAGCAACATTCCGGCTCCAGATCTCAGCATCCAGCACGCTTTGCATGGCCTTTGCTGCCCGCTGGCTGTTTCTTTTCAGCTGCTCGATTTCGTCTTCCTTCTCAGTGATCTTGCGGTCAAGCTCAGATTTCAGCTGGTTCAACTCTAGCTGGACACGCAAAATCTTGCCCTCTTCATGCTTCAAGGAACCCTGATAAAAGTAAAGGAGTGATTGGGATTGCTGGGGGCAGCCACCTTCTTGAATGAGGTTTTTCATCCCCATTAGGATAAAAAGGGTATTATTAGGCTCATTTTACAAATAAATAGAACAGTACTCAAAAAGGTCAAACAGTTTGCTCCCAAATTGTTACTAGTAATGAAACTAGAATTGAAGCTTTGTTGTTAACAATTTTATGTCTTGAGAAGGACAGAGCATCGTTTTCAATTAATAAAAATTTTGATTACTGTGTCTTTTTAAATAGTGACCATAAGTCAGGAGCCAACCTCTGCTCAAAAAAGACAGAGAAAGACAGAGGAATTGCTCTCCTGTTATCCTGCATAGTGCAAATTTCCCTAGACCCTCTTAAGCATCCGCCCCTCACTGGCCACAGCTGGTGATAGCATCAGGATCCTGCACTCTTTGGACCACACAGAATTCCCAGCAGCCAAAGATGACCGTGTATAACTCTCTGTTAAAACTAAGGGATTCTGAGCTGGCTCTCAGGATGTTTGGTGATTGAGTCCTTGCTTTCTGAGAGGAAGACGTTGAGGACATAATGAACAAGTTTATTTATTCAATAGGAGAAATACGATGGACTAGAGAACACTCATGAGGCGAGGCAGCAGAGAGCAGCTGGTCCCCCCCAGGGTGGGGGTGGGGCTGGATTCTTCCCATTGGAGCCCCAGTGCCTCCTGCAGGAAGGGCCCCTGGGGGTGGTCTAGTCCCCTTCCTCAGCGCCCCGCCCTCCTTCACTTCTCAGACACGTGCCTCCACCTCTTCCAGGGCAGCCTGGAGGTCTGACATTTCTTGCTGCACTCGCTTCCTGGTCTTCTCCAATTCCTGAAGATTCTTGCTCATTTCTGCAATCTGCATGGTTAAGTCGGAAATCTCTTCTGCAAAGCACAGGCTTGATTTAGGCTGTTTTCACAGGCTCTGTCTGATAGCACCGGCATTTGCCAGGGAATTTGGGGATTGGTGATTCATTCATGACCTTCATATAGGAGAGGACAAAGACAGGGAAACCTTTCGGGGGAGGTGTCGACAAGACACAGGTGTGTGGCCTCACCTGAAGATGCAGAGGGAGGAACAACAGAACACCTGTATGACCCTGAACCTTCACACGGTACACAAAAGGGTCACAGAGAGGACCGGGGGAGACTACTGTGGAGAAAACACAGAATCATGGTCTCAGAAATAGAAGGGGCTTTAGAGGCCATTGGGTCTGGCCTAGTTTTGTAGGACAGCGGTCTGAGATCCTAAGGGATCTAGTGACAGGATCAAGGACACAAAGCCATGTAGAGACAGAATCCATGGAAGATATGTTCTGTAGAAGAGCACGGAGCTTAGCAGCCCAGCGAAGCCTCTGTTCTCGAGAACAAGGCTTGGCTGTGACTATGCCTTACATGGGGGAAGTTTGGGTCCCAGGGTAAAGAGAATAGATGTGAGGATTTTGTGGGGAATCGGGAAGGAGGAGGCTGTGGCCAAATGGGGGAGTGGTGGCCAGAAGAGAAGGGGGGCTGTCACACACCTGTGATAGGGAGAGAGCTGGGGGCTGTCACACCCCTGTGACGGGAAGACAGCTGGGGGCTGTGACATACCTGTGATGGGGAGACAGTTGGGGGCAGTCACATACCTGTGATGTAGAGACGACTGGGGGCTGTCACATACCTGTGACGGGGAGAGAGTTGGGGGCTGTCAGGCACCTGTGGTGCAGAGACAGCTGGGAGCTGTCACATACCTGTGATTGGGAGACAGCTGGGGGCTGTGACTCACCGGTGATGGGGAGAGAGGTGGGGGCTGTGACTCACCTGTGATGGGGAGAGACGTGGGGGCTGTGACTCACCTGTGATGGGGAGAGAGGTGGGGGCTGTCACCTACCTGTGATGGGGAGAGAGATGGGGGCTGTCACGTACCTGTGATGCAGATAGAGCTGGTGGCTGTCACATACCTGTGATGTGGAGACAGCTTGCGACTGTAACATACCTGTGATGGGGAGAGAGTTGGGAGCTGTCAGACACCTTTGATGCGGAGACAGCTGGGGGCTGTCACATACTTGTGATGGGGAGACAGCCGGGGGCCGTCACTCACCTGTGATGGGGAGAGAGGTGGGGGCTGTCACACACCTGTGATGGGGAGAGAGATGGGGACTGTCACATACCTGTGAGGCGGAGACAGCTGGGGGTTGTCACACACCTGTGATGGGGAGAGAGTTGGGTCCTGTCAGGCACTTGTGATGCGGAGAGAGCTGGGGGCTGTCACATGCCTGTGATGTGGAGACAGCTGGGGCCTGTCACATACCTGTGATGGGGAGAGAGCTGGGGGCTATCACTCACCTGTGATTGGGAGAGAGTTGGGGATTGTCACATACTTGTAATGCTGAGACAGCTGGGGACTCTCAAACACCTCTGATAGGGAGAGGCCTTGGGATTGCCCATACATGTGATGTGGAGACAGCTGGGGGCTGCCACATACCTAAAATGGGGAGACAGCTGGGGGCAGTCACATACCTGTGATGTGGAGACAGCTGGGGCCTGTCAAATATTTGTGATGGGGAGAGATTTTGGGCTCTCACATACCTGTGATGCAGAGAGAGCTGGTGGCTGTCACATACCTGTGATTTGGAGACAGCTGGAGGTTGTCACATACCTGTGATGGGGAGAGAGCTGGGGTCTGTCCCTCGCCTGTGATTGGGAGAGAGCTGTGGGTTGTCACATACCTGTGAGGCCGAAACAGCTGTGGGTTGTCAAATAGCTCTGATGGGGAGAGAGTTGGGGCCTGTCACGCACCTGTGATGTGGAGACAGCTGGGGGCTGTCACATACCTGTGATGGGGAGAGAGCTGCGGACTGTCAAACACCTATGATGGGGAGAGAGCTGGGGGCTGTCAGTCACCTGTGATGTGTAGACTGCTGGTGGCTGTCACATACCTGTGATGGGGAGAGAGCTGCGGGCTGTCACACACCTGTGATGGGGAGAGAGTTGGGGATTGTCACATACTTGTAATGCTGAGACAGCTGGGGACTCTCAAACACCTCTGATAGGGAGAGGCCTTGGGATTGCCCATACATGTGATGTGGAGACAGCTGGGGGCTGCCACATACCTAAAATGGGGAGACAGCTGGGGGCAGTCACATACCTGTGATGTGGAGACAGCTGGGGCCTGTCAAATATTTGTGATGGGGAGAGATTTTGGGCTCTCACATACCTGTGATGCAGAGAGAGCTGGTGGCTGTCACATACCTGTGATTTGGAGACAGCTGGAGGTTGTCACATACCTGTGATGGGGAGAGAGCTGGGGTCTGTCCCTCGCCTGTGATTGGGAGAGAGCTGTGGGTTGTCACATACCTGTGAGGCCGAAACAGCTGTGGGTTCTCAAATAGCTCTGATGGGGAGAGAGTTGGGGCCTGTCACGCACCTGTGATGTGGAGACAGCTGGGGGCTGTCACATACCTGTGATGGGGAGAGAGCTGCGGACTGTCAAACACCTATGATGGGGAGAGAGCTGGGGGCTGTCAGTCACCTGTGATGTGTAGACTGCTGGTGGCTGTCACATACCTGTGATGGGGAGAGAGCTGCGGGCTGTCACACACCTGTGATGGGGAGAGAGTTGGGGATTGTCACATACTTGTAATGCTGAGACAGCTGGGGGCTGTCACACACCGGTGATGGGTGTAGAGCTGGGGCTGTCACTCACCGGTGATGGGGAGAGAGATGCGGACTGTCACATACCTGTTATGCTGAGACAGCTGGGGGCTGTCACATACCTGTGATGGGGAGAGAGCTGGGGGCTGTCACATACCTGTGATGTGGAGACAGGTGGGGGCTGTCACATACTTGTGATGGGGAGAGAGCTGGGGGCTGTCACTCACCTGTGATCAGGAGAGAGATTGAGGCTGTCACCCACCTGTGAAGGGGAGAGAGCTGGGGGCTTTCACGCACCTGTGATATGGAGACAACTGGGGACGGTCACGCACGTGTGATGGGGAGAGAGCTGGGGACTGACACACCTGTGATGGGGAGAGAGCTGGGGGCTGTCACTCACCTCTAATGGCGAGAGAGCTCGCGGCTATCACAAACCTGTGATGGGGAAACACATGCGGACTGTCAAACACCTGTGATGGGGAGAGACCTGGGGGCTGTCACATACCTGTGATGCGGAGACAGCTGGTGTCTTTCACATACCTGTGATGTGGAGACAGCTAAGGGCTAACACATACCTGTGATGGGGAGAAAGTTGGGTGCTCTCAGGCATCTGTGATGTGGAGACAGATGGGAGTTGTCACATACCTGTGATTGGGAGAAAGCTGCGGTCTGTCACTCACCTATGATGTGAAGAGAGCTGGGGGCTATCACACAGCTTTGATGGGGAGAGAGATGTGGACTGTCACATACCTGTGACGCTGAGACAGCTGGGGGCTGTCACGTAACTGTGACGGGTAGAGCAGGGGCCGCAACTCACCTGTGATGGGGAGAGAGCTGGGGGCTGTCACTCACCTGTAATGAGGAGAGAGATGGGGGCTATCTCTCACCTGTGATGGGGAGAGAGCTGGGGGCTGTCACATACCTGTGATGAGGAGAGACTTGGGGTTTGTCATGCACCTGTGATGCGGAGACAGCTGGGGGCTGTCACATACCTGTGATGGGGAGAGAGCTGGGGGCTGTCACACACCTGTGATGGGGAGAGAGTTGGGGATTGTCACATACTTGTAATGCTGAGACAGCTGGGGGCTGTCACACCCCGGTGATGGGTGTAGAGCTGGGGCTGTCACTCACCGGTGATGGGGAGAGAGATGCGGACTGTCACATACCTGTGATGCTGTTACAGCTGGGGGCTGTCACATACTTGTGATGGGGAGAGAGCTGAGGGCTGTTACTCACCTGAGATGGGAAGAGAGATGAGGTATGTCAATCACCTGTGATGGGGAGCGAGCTGGGGCTGTCACGCACCTGTGATATGGAGATAGCTGGGTTCGGTCACACACCTGTGATGGGTAGACAGTTGGGGTCTGCCAGGCAACTGTGATGCGGTGACACCTGGGGTCTGTCAACTACCTCTGATGGGGAGAGAGCTGGGGGTTGTCACTCACCTGTGATGGGGAGAGAGCTGGGGGCTGTCACTCACCTGTGATGTGGAGAGAGCTGGGGGCTGTCACTCACCTGTGAAGGGGAGGGAGCTGGGCCTTATCACGCACCTGTGATATGGAGATAGATGGGGACGGTCACACACCTGTGATGGAGGGAGAGCTTGGGGCTGTCACACACCTGTGATGGCACGGGAGATGGGGACTGTCTAACACCTGTGATGGGGACAGAGGTGGGGTCTCTCACATACCTGAGAAGGGGAAGGGATAGGGACTGTCACTCCCCTGTGATGGGGAGAGAGCTGGGGACTGACACACCTGTGATGGGGAGAGAGCTGGGGGCTGTCACTCACCTCTAAAGGGGAGAGAGCTCGCGGCTATCACACTCCTGTGATGGGGAAAGACATGCGGACTGTCAAACACCTGTGATGGGGAGAGAACTGGGGCTGTCACATACATGTGATGCGGAGACAGCTGGTGTCTTTCACATACCTCTGATGTGGAGACAGCTAAGGGCTAACACATACTTGTGATGGGGAGAAAGTTGGGTGCTGTCAGGCATCTGTGATGTGGAGACAGCTGAGAGTTGTCACATACCTGTGATTGGGAGATAGCTGGGGTCTGTCACTCACCTATGATCTGGAGAGAGCTGGGGGCTATCACACAGTTTTGATGGGGAGAGAGATGGGGACTGTCACATACCTGTGACGGGTAGAGCTGGGGGCCGCCACTCACCTGTGATGGGGAGAGAGCTGGGGGCTGTCACTCACCTGTAATGAGGAGAGAGATGGGGGCTGTCTCTCACCTGTGATGGGGAGAGAGCAGGGGGCTGTCATCCTCCTATGAAGAGGAGAAAGCTGGGCGTTGTCACTCACCTGTGATATGGAGAGAGCTGGGGACGGTCAAACACCTGTGATGGGGAGAGAGCTTGGGTTTGTCACATACCTGTGATATAGAGACAGCTGTGGTCTATCACATACCTATAATGGGGAGACAGCTGGGGGCTGTGACATACCTGTGATGGGGAGAGAGTAGGAGGCTGTCACGCACCTGTGATATAGAGACAGCTGGCGACGGTCACACAACTGTGATGGGGAGAGAGCTGGTGGCTGTCACTCACTTGTGATGGGGAGAGAGATGGGGGCTGTCAATCAACTGTGATGGGGCGAGAGCTGGGGGCTGTCACACACCTGTGAATAGGAGAGAGCTGGGCATTTTCACTCACCTGTGATATGGAGACACCTGGGGACGGTCACACACCTGTGATGGGGAGAGAGCTGGGGGCTGTCACTCACTGTTGATGGGGAGAGAGATGGGTCTGTCACATACATGTGTTGGAGCGAGAGCTGGGGGCCGTCAACCACCTGTGAAAGGGAGAGAGCTGAGGGCTTTCACGCACCTCTGATATGGAGACAGCTGGGGACGGTCACACACCTGTGATGGGGAGAGAGCAGGGGGCAGTCACTCACTTGTGATGGGGAGAGAGATGGGGTCAGTCAATCAACTGTGATGGGGCGAGAGCTTGGGTCTGTCACCCACCTGTGAAGGGGAAAGAGCTGGGGGCTTTCACGCACCTGTGGTATGGAGACAGCTGGGTATGGTCATACACCTGTGATGAAGAGAGAGCTTGGCGTTGTCACATACATGTGATGTGGCGACAGCTGCGGGCTCTCACATACCTGTGATGGAGAGAGACTTGGCGTTTGTCAGGCACCTGTCATGCGGAGACAGCTGGGGGCTGTCACATACCTGTGATGGGGAGAGAGCTGAGGGCTGTAATTCACCAGTGATGGGGAGAGAGCTGGGGCATGTAACACACCTGTGATGGGGAGAGAGCTTGGGGTTGTCACACACCTGTGATGGGGAGAGAGATGGGGATTGTCACTTACTTGTAATGCTGAGACAGCTGGGGGCTGTCACACACCGGTGATGGGGAGAGAGCTGCGGACTGTCAAACACCTATGATGGGGAGAGAGCTGGGGGCTGTCAGTCACCTGTGATGTGGAGACTGCTGGTGGCTGTCACATACCTGTGATGGGGAGAGAGCTGCGGGCTGTCACACACCTGTGATGGGGAGAGAGTTGGGGATTTTCACATACTTGTAATGCTGAGACAGATGGGGACTGTCACACCCCGGTGATGGGTGTAGAGCTGGGGCTGTCACTCACCGGTGATGGGGAGAGAGATGCGGACTGTCACATACCTGTTATGCTGAGACAGCTGGGGGCTGTCACATACCTGTGATGGGGAGAGAGCTGGGGGCTGTCACATACCTGTGATGTGGAGACAGGTGGGGGCTGTCACATACCTGTGATGGGGAGAGAGCTGGGGGCTGTCACTCTCCTGTGATCAGGAGAGAGCTTGGGGCTGTCACCCACCTGTGAAGGGGAGAGAGCTGGGGGCTTTCACGCACCTGTGATATGGAGACAACTGGGGACGGTCACACACCTGTGATGGGGAGAGAGCTTGTCGTTGTCACATACCTGTGATGTGGAGACTGCTGGGGGCTATCATATACCTGTAATTGGGAGAGAGCTGGGGGCCGTCACTCACCTGTGATGGGGAGACAGTTTCTGGGTGTCACACACCTGTGATGGGGAGAGAGATGGGGACTGTCACATACCTGTGATGCTGTTACAGCTGGGGGCTGTCACATACTTGTGATGGGGAGAGAGCTGAGGGCTGTTACTCACCTGAGATGGGAAGAGAGATGAGGTATGTCAATCACTTGTGATGGGGAGCGAGCTGGGGCTGTCACGCACCTGTGATATGGAGATAGCTGGGGTCGGTCACACACCTGTGATGGGTAGACAGTTGGGGTCTGCCAGGCAACTGTGATGCGGTGACACCTGGGGTCTGTCAACTACCTCTGATGGGGAGAGAGCTGGGGGGTGTCACTCACCTGTGATGGGGAGAGAGCTGGGGGCTGTCACACACCTGTGATGTGTCGAGAGCTGGGGGCTGTCACTCACCTGTGATATGGAGATAGATGGGGACGGTCACACACCTGTGATGGAGGGAGAGCTTGGGGCTGTCACACACCTGTGATGGCACGGGAGATGGGGACTGTCTAACACCTGTGATGGGGACAGAGGTGGGGTCTCTCACATACCTGAGAAGGGGAAGGGATAGGGACTGTCACTCCCCTGTGATGGGGAGAGAGCTGGGGACTGACACACCTGTGATGGGGAGAGAGCTGGGGGCTGTCACTCACCTCTAATGGGGAGAGAGCTCGCGGCTATCACACACCTGTGATGGGGAAAGACATGCGGACTGTCAAACACCTGTGATGGGGAGAGAACTGGGGCTGTCACATACATGTGATGCGGAGACAGCTGGTGTCTTTCACATACCTCTGATGTGGAGACAGCTAAGGGCTAACACATACTTGTGATGGGGAGAAAGTTGGGTGCTGTCAGGCATCTGTGATGTGGAGACAGCTGAGAGTTGTCACATACCTGTGATTGGGAGATAGCTGGGGTCTGTCACTCACCTATGATCTGGAGAGAGCTGGGGGCTATCACACAGTTTTGATGGGGAGAGAGATGGGGACTGTCACATACCTGTGACGGGTAGAGCTGGGGGCCGCCACTCACCTGTGATGGGGAGAGAGCTGGGGGCTGTCACTCACCTGTAATGAGGAGAGAGATGGGGGCTGTCTCTCACCTGTGATGGGGAGAGAGCAGGGGGCTGTCATCCACCTGTGAAGGGGAGAGAGCTGGGCGTTGTCACTCACCTGTGATATGGAGAGAGCTGGGGACGGTCAAACACCTATGATGGGGAGAGAGCTTGGGTTTGTCACATACCTGTGATAGAGAGACAGCTGTGGTCTATCACATACCTATAATGGGGAGACAGCTGGGGGCTGTGACATACCTGTGATGGGGAGAGAGTAGGAGGCTGTCACGCACCTGTGGTATAGAGACAGCTGGCGACGGTCACACAACTGTGATGGGGAGAGAGCTGGTGGCTGTCACTCACTTGTGATGGGGAGAGAGATGGGGGCTGTCAATCAACTGTGATGGGGCGAGAGCTGGGGGCTGTCACACACCTGTGAATAGGAGAGAGCTAGTCATTGTCACTCACCTGTGATATGGAGACACCTGGGGACGGTCACACACCTGTGATGGGGAGAGAGCTGGGGGCTGTCACTCACTGTTGATGGGGAGAGAGATGGGTCTGTCACATACATGTGTTGGAGCGAGAGCTGGGGGCCGTCACCCACCTGTGAAAGGGAGAGAGCTGAGGGCTTTCACGCACCTCTGATATGGAGACAGCTGGGGACGGTCACACACCTGTGATGGGGAGAGAGCAGGGGGCAGTCACTCACTTGTGATGGGGAGAGAGATGGGGTCAGTCAATCAACTGTGATCGGGCGAGAGCTTGGGTCTGTCACCCACCTGTGAAGGGGAAAGAGCTGGGGGCTGTCACCCACCTGTGATATGGAGACAGCTGGGTATGGTCATACACCTGTGATGAAGAGAGAGCTTGGCGTTGTCACATACCTGTGATGTGGCGACAGCTGCGGGCTCTCACATACCTGTGATGGAGAGAGACTTGGCGTTTGTCAGGCCCCTGTCATGCAGAGACAGCTGGGGGCTGTCACATACCTGTGATGGGGAGAGAGCTGGGGCATGTAACACACCTGTGATGGGGAGAGAGCTCGCGGCTATCACAAACCTGTGATGGGGAAACACATGCGGACTGTCAAACACCTGTGATGGGGAGAGACCTGGGGGCTGTCACATACCTGTGATGCGGAGACAGCTGGTGTCTTTCACATACCTGTGATGTGGAGACAACTAAGGGCTAACACATACCTGTGATGGGGAGAAAGTTGGGTGCTCTCAGGCATCTGTGATGTGGAGACAGATGGGAGTTGTCACATACCTGTGACTGGGAGAAAGCTGCGGTCTGTCACTCACCTATGATGTGAAGAGAGCTGGGGGCTATCACACAGCTTTGATGGGGAGAGAGATGTGGACTGTCACATACCTGTGACGCTGAGACAGCTGGGGGCTGTCACGTAACTGTGACGGGTAGAGCAGGGGCCACAACTCACCTGTGATGGGGAGAGAGCTGGGGGCTGTCACTCACCTGTAATGAGGAGAGAGATGGGGGCTATCTCTCACCTGTGATGGGGAGAGAGCTGGGGGCTGTCACATACCTGTGATGAGGAGAGACTTGGGGTTTGTCATGCACCTGTGATGCGGAGACAGCTGGGGGCTGTCACATACCTGTGATGGGGAGAGAGCTGGGGGCTGTAACTCACCAGTGATGGGGAGAGAGCTGGGGCATGTAACACACCTGTGATGGGGAGAGAGCTTGGGGTTGTCACACACCTGTGATGGGGAGAGAGATGGGGATTGTCACTTACTTGTAATGCTGAGACAGCTGGGGGCTGTCACACACCGGTGATGGGGAGAGAGCTGCGGACTGTCAAACACCTATGATGGGGAGAGAGCTGGGGGCTGTCAGTCACCTGTGATGTGGAGACTGCTGGTGGCTGTCACATACCTGTGATGGGGAGAGAGCTGCGGGCTGTCACACACCTGTGATGGGGAGAGAGTTGGGGATTTTCACATACTTGTAATGCTGAGACAGCTGGGGGCTGTCACACCCCGGTGATGGGTGTAGAGCTGGGGCTGTCACTCACCGGTGATGGGGAGAGAGATGCGGACTGTCACATACCTGTTATGCTGAGACAGCTGGGGGCTGTCACATACCTGTGATGGGGAGAGAGCTGGGGGCTGTCACATACCTGTGATGTGGAGACAGGTGGGGGCTGTCACATACCTGTGATGGGGAGAGAGCTGGGGGCTGTCACTCTCCTGTGATCAGGAGAGAGCTTGGGGCTGTCACCCACCTGTGAAGGGGAGAGAGCTGGGGGCTTTCACGCACCTGTGATATGGAGACAACTGGGGACGGTCACACACCTGTGATGGGGAGAGAGCTTGTCGTTGTCACATACCTGTGATGTGGAGACTGCTGGGGGCTATCATATACCTGTAATTGGGAGAGAGCTGGGGGCCGTCACTCACCTGTGATGGGGAGACAGTTTCTGGGTGTCACACACCTGTGATGGGGAGAGAGATGGGGACTGTCACATACCTGTGATGCTGTTACAGCTGGGGGCTGTCACATACTTGTGATGGGGAGAGAGCTGAGGGCTGTTACTCACCTGAGATGGGAAGAGAGATGAGGTATGTCAATCACTTGTGATGGGGAGCGAGCTGGGGCTGTCACGCACCTGTGATATGGAGATAGCTGGGGTCGGTCAAACACCTGTGATGGGTAGACCGTTGGGGTCTGCCAGGCAACTGTGATGCGGTGACACCTGGGGTCTGTCAACTACCTCTGATGGGGAGAGAGCTGGGGGGTGTCACTCACCTGTGATGGGGAGAGAGCTGGGGGCTGTCACACACCTGTGATGTGTCGAGAGCTGGGGGCTGTCACTCACCTGTGAAGGCGAGAGAGCTGGGTGTTGTCACGCACCTGTGATATGGAGATAGATGGGGACGGTCACACACCTGTGATGGAGGGAGAGCTTGGGGCTGTCACACACCTGTGATGGCACGGGAGATGGGGACTGTCTAACACCTGTGATGGGGACAGAGGTGGGGTCTCTCACATACCTGAGAAGGGGAAGGGATAGGGACTGTCACTCCCCTGTGATGGGGAGAGAGCTGGGGACTGACACACCTGTGATGGGGAGAGAGCTGGGGGCTGTCACTCACCTCTAATGGGGAGAGAGCTCGCGGCTATCACACACCTGTGATGGGGAAAGACATGCGGACTGTCAAACACCTGTGATGGGGAGAGAACTGGGGCTGTCACATACATGTGATGCGGAGACAGCTGGTGTCTTTCACATACCTCTGATGTGGAGACAGCTAAGGGCTAACACATACTTGTGATGGGGAGAAAGTTGGGTGCTGTCAGGCATCTGTGATGTGGAGACAGCTGAGAGTTGTCACATACCTGTGATTGGGAGATAGCTGGGGTCTGTCACTCACCTATGATCTGGAGAGAGCTGGGGGCTATCACACAGTTTTGATGGGGAGAGAGATGGGGACTGTCACATAACTGTGACGGGTAGAGCAGGGGGCCGCCACTCACCTGTGATGGGGAGAGAGCTGGGGGCTGTCACTCACCTGTAATGAGGAGAGAGATGGGGGCTGTCTCTCACCTGTGATGGGGAGAGAGCTGGGGGCTGTCATCCACCTGTGAAGGGGAGAGAGCTGGGCGTTGTCACTCACCTGTGATATGGAGAGAGCTGGGGACGGTCAAACACCTATGATGGGGAGAGAGCTTGTGTTTGTCACATACCTGTGATATAGAGACAGCTGTGGTCTATCACATACCTATAATGGGGAGACAGCTGGGGGCTGTGACATACCTGTGATGGGGAGAGAGTAGGAGGCTGTCACGCACCTGTGATATAGACAGCTGGGGACGGTCACATACCTGTGATGTGGAGACAGCTGGTGGCTGTCACTCACTTGTGATGGGGAGAGACTTGGGGTTTGTCAGGCAACTGTGATGTGGAGACAGCTGGGGGCTGTCACATACCTGTGATGGGGAGAGAGCTTGGGGCTGTAACTCACCGGTGATGGGGAGAGAGCTGTGGGATGTCACACACCTGTGATGGGGAGAGAGCTTGGCGTGGTCACACACCTCTGATGGGGAGAGAGATGGGGATTGTCACTTACTTTTAATGCTAAGACAGATGGGGGCTGTCACACTACTGTGATTGGGGGAGAGCTGGGGGCTCACACATACCTATGATGCAGAGACAGCTAGTGCTTGTCACATCCCTGTGATGTGGAGACAATGGGGGTTGTGATATACATGTGATTGGGAGAGAGTTGGGGGCTGTTATGGTCCTGTGATGCGGAGAAAATTGGGGGCTCTCATATACCTGTGTTGGGTAGAGAGCTGGGATCTCTTGCTCACCTGAAATGGGGAGAGAGCTGGGGTCTTTCACACACCTGTGATGGGGAAAGAGATGGGGACTGTCAAACACCTGTGATGGGGAGAGACCTGGGGGCTGTCAGATACCTGTGATGCGGAGACAGCTGGTGTGTTTCACATACCTGTGATGTGGAGACAGCTGGGGGCTGACACATACCTGTGATGGGGAAAAAGTTGGGGGCTGTCAGGCTCCTGTGATGTGGAATCAGCTGGGGGCTGTCACATACCTGTGATGGGGAGAAAGCTGGGGCCTATCACTCACCTGTGATGGGGAGAGAGCTGGGGTCTGTCGCACACCTGTGATGGGGAGAGAGCTGGGGGTTGTCACTCCCCTATGATGGGGAGAGAGCTGGGGGCTGTCAGTCACCTGTGATGTGTAGACTGCTGGTGGCTGTCACATACCTGTGATGGGGAGAGAGCTGCGGGCTGTCACACACCTGTCATGGGGAGAGAGTTGGGGGTTGTCACTCCCCTATAATGGGGAGAGAGCTGGGGCTCACATATACCTGTGATGCATAGACAGCTAGTGGTTGTCACATACCTGTGATGTGGAGACATGGGCGTTGTGACATACCTGTGATGGGGAGAGAGTTGGGGGCTGTTAGGCTCCTTTGATGCGGAGACAGCTAAGGTCTCTCAGACACCTGTGATGGGGAGAGAGCTGGGGGCTGTCACTCACCTGTGATGGGGCGAGAGCTGGTTGCTGTCACACACCTGTGAATGGGAGAGAGCTGGGCATTGCCACTCACCTGTGATATGGAGACACCTGGGGACGGTCACACACCTGTGATGGAGAGAGAGCTGGGGGCTGTCACTCACTTGTGATGGGGAGAGAGATGGGGGCTGTCACATACATGTGTTGGAGCGATAGCTAGGGGCCGTCACCCACCTGTGAAAGGGAGAGAGCTGGGGGCTTTCACGCACCTGTGATATGGAGACGGCTGGGGACGGTCACACACCTGTGATGGGGAGAGAGCTGGGGGCTGTCACTCACTTGTGATGGGGAGAGCGATGGGGGCAGTGAATCAACTGTGATGGGGCGAGAGCTGGGGGCTGTCACCCACCTGTGATATGGAGACAGCTGGGGATGGTCACACACCTGTGATGAGGAGAGAGCTTGGCGTTGTCACATACCTATGATGTGGCGACAGCTGGGGGTTCTCATGTACCTGTGATGGGGAGAGACTTGGGGTTTGTCAGGCACATGTGGTGCGGAGACAGCTGGGGGCTGTCACATACCTGTTATGGGGAGAGATCGGCGGGCTGTATCTCACCGGTGATAGGGAGAGAGCTGGGGGATGTCACACACCTGTGATGGGGAGAGAGCTTGGGTTTGTCACACACCTGTGATGGGGAGAGAGATGGGGATTGTCACTTACTTGTAATTCTAAGACAGCTGGGGGCTGTCACACTGCTGTGATTGGGAGAGAGCTGGGGGCTGTCTCTCACCGGGGATGGGGAGAGAGCTGGGGGATGTCACACACCTGTGATGGGAAGGGAGCTTGGGGCTCTCACTCACTTGTGAAGGGGAAAGAGATGGGGACTGTCAAACACTTCTGATGGGGAGAGTGCTGGGGCAAGTCACACACCTGTGATGCGGAGTAAGGTAGTTGCTGTCACATACTTGTGATGTGGAGACAGCTGGGGGCTGTCACATACCTGTGATGGGGAGAGAGATGGGGACTGTCACATACCTGTGATGCTGTTACAGCTGGGGGCGGTCACATACTTGTGATGGGGAGAGAGCTGAGGGCTGTTACTCACCTGAGATGGGAAGAGAGATGAGGTATGTCAATCACTTGTGATGGGGAGCGAGCTGGGGCTGTCACGCACCTGTGATATGGAGATAGCTGGGGTCGGTCACACACCTGTGATGGGTAGACAGTTGGGGTCTGCCAGGCAACTGTGATGCGGTGACACCTGGGGTCTGTCAACTACCTCTGATGGGGAGAGAGCTGGGGGGTGTCACTCACCTGTGATGGGGAGAGAGCTGGGGGCTGTCACACACCTGTGATGTGTCGAGAGCTGGGGGCTGTCACTCACCTGTGAAGGCGAGAGAGCTGGGTGTTGTCACGCACCTGTGATATGGAGATAGATGGGGACGGTCACACACCTGTGATGGAGGGAGAGCTTGGGGCTGTCACACACCTGTGATGGCACGGGAGATGGGGACTGTCTAACACCTGTGATGGGGACAGAGGTGGGGTCTCTCACATACCTGAGAAGGGGAAGGGATAGGGACTGTCACTCCCCTGTGATGGGGAGAGAGCTGGGGACTGACACACCTGTGATGGGGAGAGAGCTGGGGGCTGTCACATACCTGTGATGCAGATAGAGCTGGTGGCTGTCACACACCTGTGATGTGGAGACAGCTTGCGACTGTAACATACCTGTGATGGGGAGAGAGTTGGGAGCTGTCAGACACCTTTGATGCGGAGACAGCTGGGGGCTGTCACATACTTGTGATGGGGAGACAGCCGGGGGCCGTCACTCACCTGTGATGGGGAGAGAGGTGGGGACTGTCACATACCTGTGAGGCGGAGACAGCTGGGGGTTGTCACACACCTGTGATGGGGAGAGAGTTGGGTCCCGTCAGGCACTTGTGATGCGGAGAGAGCTGGGGGCTGTCACATGCCTGTGATGTGGAGACAGCTTGGGCCTGTCACATACCTGTGATGGGGAGAGAGCTGGGGGCTATCACTCACCTGTGATTGGGAGAGAGTTGGGGATTGTCACATACTTGTAATGCTGAGACAGCTGGGGACTCTCAAACACCTCTGATGGGGAGCGGCCTTGGGATTGCCCCATACATGTGATGTGGAGACAGCTGGGGGCTGCCACATACCTAAAATGGGGAGACAGCTGGGGGCAGTCACATACCTGTGATGTGGAGACAGCTGGGGCCTGTCAAATATTTGTGATGTGGAGAGAGTTTGGGCTCTCACATACCTGTGATGCAGAGAGAGCTGGTGGCTGTCACATACCTGTGATTTGGAGACAGCTGGTGGTTGTCACATACCTGTGATGGGGAGAGAGCTGGGGTCTGTCCCTCGCCTGTGATTGGGAGAGAGCTGTGGGTTGTCACATACCTGTGAGGCAGAAACAGCTGTGGGTTGTCAAATAGCTCTGATGGGGAGAGAGTTGGGGCCTGTCACGCACCTGTGATGTGGAGACAGCTGGGGGCTGTCACATACCTGTGATGGGGAGAGAGCTGCGGACTGTCAAACACCTATGATGGGGAGAGAGCTGGGGGCTGTCAGTCACCTGTGATGTGTAGACTGCTGGTGGCTGTCACATACCTGTGATGGGGAGAGAGCTGCGGGCTGTCACACACCTGTGATGGGGAGAGAGTTGGGGATTGTCACATACTTGTAATGCTGAGACACCTGGGGGCTGTCACACACCGGTGATGTGTGTAGACCTGGTGTTGTCACTCACCGGTGATGGGGAGAGAGATGCGGACTGTCACATACCTGTTATGCTGAGACAGCTGGGGGCTGTCACATACCTGTGATGGGGAGAGAGCTGGGGGCTGTCACATACCTGTGATGTGGAGAGAGGTGGGGGCTGTCACATACTTGTGATGGGGAGAGAGCTGGGGGCTGTCACTCACCTGTGATCAGGAGAGAGATTGGGGCTGTCACCCACCTGTGAAGGGGAGAGAGCTGGGGGCTTTCATGCACCTGTGATATGGAGACAACTGGGGACGGTCACGCACGTGTGATGGGGAGAGAGCTGGGGGCTGTCACGCACCTGTGATATGGAGACAACTGGGGACGGTCACGCACGTGTGATGGGGAGAGAGCTGGGGACTGACACACCTGTGATGGGGAGAGAGCTGGGGGCTGTCACTCACCTCTAATGGGGAGAGAGCTCGCGGCTATCACAAACCTGTGATGGGGGAACACATGCGGACTGTCAAACACCTGTGATGGGGAGAGACATGGGGGCTGTCACATACCTGTGATGCGGAGACAGCTGGTGTCTTTCACATACCTGTGATGTGGAGACAGCTAAGGGCTAACACATACCTGTGATGGGGAGAAAGTTGGTTGCTTTCAGGCATCTGTGATGTGGAGACAGATGGGAGTTGTCACATACCTGTGATTGGGAGAAAACTGCGGTCTGTCACTCACCTATGATGTGGAGAGAGCTGGGGGCTATCACACAGATTTGATGGGGAGAGAGATGGGGACTGTCACATACCTGTGACGCTGAGACAGCTGGGGGCTGTCACGTAACTGTGACGGGTAGAGCAGGGGCCGCAACTCACCTGTGATGGGGAGAGTGCTGGGGGCTGTCACTCACCTGTAATGAGGAGAGAGATGAGGGCTGTCTCTCACCTGTGGTGGGGAGAGAGCTGGGGGCTGTCACATACCTGTGATGAGGAGAGACTTGGGGTTTGTCATGCACCTGTGATGCGGAGACAGCTGGGGTCTGTCACTCACCTATGATCTGGAGAGAGCTGGGGGCTATCACACAGTTTTGATGGGGAGAGAGATGGGGACTGTCACATACCTGTGACGGGTAGAGCTGGGGGCCGCCACTCACCTGTGATGGGGAGAGAGCTGGGGGCTGTCACTCACCTGTAATGAGGAGAGAGATGGGGGCTGTCTCTCACCTGTGATGGGGAGAGAGCTGGGGGCTGTCATCCACCTGTGAAGGGGAGAGAGCAGGGCGTTGTCACTCACCTGTGATATGGAGAGAGCTGGGGACGGTCAAACACCTATGATGGGGAGAGAGCTTGGGTTTGTCACATACCTGTGATATAGAGACAGCTGTGGTCTATCACATACCTATAATGGGGAGACAGCTGGGGGCTGTGACATACCTGTGATGGGGAGACAGTAGGAGGCTGTCATGCACCTGTGATATAGACAGCTGGGGACGGTCACACAACTGAGATGGGGAGAGAGCTGGTGGCTGTCACTCACTTGTGATGGGGAGAGAGATGGGGGCTGTCAATCAACTGTGATGGGGCGAGAGCTGGGGGCTGTCATCCACCTGTGAAGGGGAAAGAGCTGGGGCTTTCTCGCACCTGTGATATGGAGACAGCTGGGGATGGTCACACACCTGTGACGAGGAGAGAGCTTGGCGTTGTCACATACCTGTGATGTGGAGACAGCTGGCGGCTATAATATACCTGTGATGGGGAGAGAGCTGGGGCTTTCACACCCCTGTGATATGGAGAGAGCTGGGGACGGTCACACACCTATGACGGGGAGAGAGATGGGCACTGTCAAACACCTATGATGGGGAGAGAGCTGGTGGTTGTCACATACTTGTGATGTGGAGACAGGTGGCGGCTGTAACATACCTGTGATGGGGAGAGAGCTGGGGCTCTTACTCACCTGTGATGGGAAGAAAGATGTGGGCTTTCACATACCTTTGATGGGGAGAGTGCTGGGGGCTGTCATGCACCTGTGATGGGGAGGGAGTTGGGGACTGTCACTCACCTGTGATGTGGAGAGAGCTTTGGGCTGTCACTCACCTGTAATGGGGAGAGAGCTGGGGGTTGTCACATACGTGTGATGAGGAGAGAGATGGGGACTGTCCAACACCTGTGATGGGGGGAGAGCTAGTGGTTGTCACATACCTGTGATGTGGAGACAATGGGGGCTGTCACATACCAGTCATGGGGAGAGAATTGGGGGCTGTTAGGCTCCTGTGATGTGGAGACAGATGGGGGTTGTCAGTTACCTGTGATGGGGAGAGAGCTGGGGGCTGTCACACACCTGTGATGGGGAGAGAGCTGGGAGCTGTCACCTATAATGAGGAGACAGCTGGGGGCTGTCACATACCTTTGATGTGTAGACAGCTGGGGCCTGTCATATACCTGTGATGGGGAGAGAGTTGGGGGCTGTCACGCACCTGTGAGGCGGAGAAAGCTATGGGTTGTCACATACCTGTGATGGGGAGAGAGCTGGGGTCTGTTACTCACCTGTAATGGGAAGAGAGATGGGGGCTGTCAAATACCTGTGATGGGGAGAGACTTGGGGGCTGTCAGCCACCTGTAATGTGGAGACAGCTGGGGGCTCTCACATACCTGTGATTGGTTTAGGGCTGGATGCTCTCACACACCTGTGATGGCGAGAGTGCTGGGGGCTGTCACGCACTTGTGATGGGAAGATAGATGGGGACTGTGAAACACCTGTGTTGGGGAGAGAGAAGGGGGCTGTCAGATACCTATGATTGGAAAGGGTGTTGGAGGCTGTCACTCACCTGTGATGCGGAGAAAGCGGGTGGCTGTTACATATCTGTGATATGGAGACAGCTGGGGGTTGACACATACCTGTGATGGGGAGATAGTTGGGGTCTCTCAGGCACCTGTGATGTGGAGACAGCAGGGGGCTGTCACATACCTGTGATGGGGAGAAAGCTGGGGCCTATCAGTCACCTGTGATGGGGAGAGAGCTGGGGTCTGTCGCACACTTGTGATGGGGAGAGAGCTGGGGCTCACACATACCTGTGATGCGTAGACAGCTTGTGGTTGTCACATACCTGTGATGTGGAGACAATGGGGGTTGTGACATACCTGTGATGGGGAGAATGTTGGGGGCTGTTAGGCTCCTGTGATGCGGAGACAGATGGGGGCTCTCAGATACCTGTGATGGGGAGAGAGCTGGGGGCTGTCACTCACCTGTGATGGGGAGAGAGCTGGGGGCTGTCACACACCTGTGAATGGGAGAGAGCTGGGCATTGTCACTCACCGGTGATATGGAGACACCTGGGGACGGTCACACACCTGTGATGGGGAGAGAGCTGGGGGCTTTCACGCACCTGTGATATGGAGACATCTGGGGACCTTCACACACATGTGATGGGGAGAGAGCTGGGGGCTGTCACTCACTTGTGATGGGGAGAGAGATGGGGGCTGTCACCCACCTGTGAAAGGGAAAGTGCTGGGGGCTTTCAGGCACCTGTGATATGGAGACAGCTGGGGATGGTCACACACCTGTGATGAGGAGAGAGCTTGGCATTGTCAAATACATGTGATGTGGAGACAGCTGGGGACTCTCACATACCTGTGATTGGGAGAGACTTGTGGTTTGTCAGGCACCTGTGATACTGAGACAGGTGGGGGCTGTCACATACCTGTAATAGGGAGAGAACTGGGGGCTGTAACTCACCGGTGATGGGGAGAGAGCTGGGGGATATCACACACCTGTGATGGGGAGAGAGCTTCGGGCTGTCACACACCTGTGATGGGGAGAGAGATGGGGATTGTCACTTACTTGTAATGCTAAGACAGCTGGGGGCCGTCACACTGCTGTGATTGGGAGAGTGCTGGGGGCTGTCACTCACGGGGGATGGGGAGAGAGCTGGGGTATGTCACACATCTGTGATGGGAAGGGAGCTTGGGGCTGTCACTCACCTGTGAAGGGGAAAGAGATGGGCAGTGTCAAACACTTCTGATGGGGAGAGTGCTGGGGCCAGTCACATACATGTGATGCGGAGTCAAGTAGTTGCTGTCACATACTTGTTATGTGGAGACAGCTGGGGGCTGTCACATACCTGTGATGGGGAGAGAGCTGGGGGCTATCACTCACGTGTGATGGGGAGAGAGCTGAGGTCTTCACACACCTGTGATGGTGAGAGAGCTTGGGGTTTTCACATACCTGTGACGTGGAGACATCTGGTGTCTGTCACATATCTAAAATGGGGAGACACCTGGGGGTTGTCAAATACTTGTGATGTGGAGATAGCTGGGTGCTCTCACACACCTGTGATTGGGAGAGAGCTGGGGTCTGTCACACACCTGTGATGCGGTGACAGTTGGGGGCTGTCACATACCAGTGATGGGGAGAGAGCTAGAGGCTGTCACTCACCTCTGA
Source organism: Balaenoptera ricei (assembly GCF_028023285.1). Taxonomy (NCBI): domain Eukaryota; kingdom Metazoa; phylum Chordata; class Mammalia; order Artiodactyla; family Balaenopteridae; genus Balaenoptera; species Balaenoptera ricei. Next base: position 84,281,769 of record NC_082654.1, read on the forward strand.
TGGGGAGAGTGATGGGGGCTGTTACATACCTGTGATGGGGAGAGAGTTGGGGGCTGTCAGGCACCTATGATGTGGAGACACCTGGAGGTGGTCACATACCTGTGATGGGGCGAGAGCTGGGGGCTTACAATCACCTGTGATGGGGAGACAGCTGGGTGCTGTCACTCACCTATAATGGGGAGAGAGCTGGGGGCTGTCACACACCTGTGATGGGGAAAGAGATGGGGACTGTCAAACACCTGTGGTGGGGTCAGACCTGGGGGCTGTCACATACCTGTGATGTGGACACAGCTGGTGTCTTTCACATACCTGTGATGTGGAGACAGCTGGGGGTTGACACATACCTGTAATGGGGAGAAATTTGGGGGCTGTCAGGCACCTGTGATGCAGAGACAGCTGGGCGCTGTTACATACCTGTGATGGGGAGAAAGCTGGGGGCTGTCACTCACCTGTGGTGGGGAGAGAGCTGGGGGCAGTCACACACCTCTGATGGGGAGAGAGATGGGGACTGTCAAACACCTGTGATGGGGAGAGAGCTGGGGCTCACAGATACCTGTGATGCATAGACCGCTAGTGGTAGTCACATACCTGTGATGTGGAGACAATCTGGGTTGTCACATACCTGTGATGGGGAGAGAGTTGGGGGCTGTCAAGCTCCTGAGATGCGGAGTCAGCTGGGGGCTGTCAGATACCTGTGATGGGGAGAGAGCTGGGGGCTGTCAGATACCTGTGATGGGGAGAGAGCTGGGGGCTGTCACTCACCTGTGATGGGGAGAGAGCTGGGAGCTGTCACCCACCTGTGAAGGTGAGGGAGCTAGGCATTGTCACTCACCTGTGATATGGAGACACCTGGGGATGGTCACACACCTGTGATGTGGAGACAACTGGGGGCTGTCACATACCTATAATGGGGAGACAGCTGGGGGCAGTCACATACCTGTGATGTGGAGACAGCTGGGGACTGTCATATACCTGTGATGGGGAGAGTGTTGGGGGCTGTCATGCACTTGTGAGGCGGAGACTGCTGTCGGTTGTCACAAACCTATCATGGGGAGAGCTGGGCCCTGTCACTCACCTGTGATGGGGAGAGAGCTGGGGGCTGTCACACACCTGTGAGGGGTAGAGAAATGGGGACTGTCACTCACCTGTGAGGGGGAGAGATTTGGGGGCTGTCAGGCACCTGTGATGCAAAGACAGCTGGGGGTGTCACACACCTGTGATGGGGAGAGACCTGGGGGCAGTCACTCACCTGTGATCGGGAGAGACCTGGGGGCTCTCACGCACCTGTGAAGGTAAGAGAGATGGGGACTGTTAAACACCTGCGATGGGGAGAGAGCTGGGGCTTACACACACTAGTGATGCGGCGATAACTAGTGGCTGTCACATACCTGTGATGTGGAGATGCTGGGGTCTGTCACATACCTGTGATGGGTAGAGAGTTGGGGGCTGTCAGGCAACTGTGATGTGGAGACACCTGGGGGCTGTCACATACCTGTGATGGGGAGAAAGCTGGGGGCTGTCACGCACCTGTGATGGGGAGAGAGCTGGGGTCTGTCACACACCTGTGATGGGGAGAGAGCTGGGCACTGTCAAGCACCTATGATGGGGAGAGAGCTGGGGGCTGTCACATACCTGTGATGCAGATAGAGCTGGTGGCTGTCACATACCTGTGATGTGGAGACAGCTTGCGACTGTAACATACCTGTGATGGGGAGAGAGTTGGGAGCTGTCAGACACCTTTGATGCGGAGACAGCTGGGGGCTGTCACATACTTGTGATGGGGAGACAGCCGGGGGCCGTCACTCACCTGTGATGGGGAGAGAGGTGGGGGCTGTCACACACCTGTGATGGGGAGAGAGATGGGGACTGTCACATACCTGTGAGGCGGAGACAGCTGGGGGTTGTCACACACCTGTGATGGGGAGAGAGTTGGGTCCTGTCAGGCACTTGTGATGCGGAGAGAGCTGGGGGCTGTCACATGCCTGTGATGTGGAGACAGCTGGGGCCTGTCACATACCTGTGATGGGGAGAGAGCTGCGGGCTGTCACACACCTGTGATGGGGAGAGAGTTGAGGATTGTCACATACTTGTAATGCTGAGACAGCTGGGGGCTGTCACACCCCGGTGATGGGTGTAGAGCTGGGGCTGTCACTCACCGGTGATGTGGAGACAGGTGGGGGCTGTCACATACCTGTGATGGGGAGAGAGCTTGTCGTTGTCACATACCTGTGATGTGGAGACTGCTGGGGGCTATCATATACCTGTAATTGGGAGAGAGCTGGGTGCTCACACATACCTATGATGCACAGAAAGCTAGTGGTTGTCACATCTCCCTGATGTGGAGATAATGGGGGTTGTGACATACCTCTGATGGGGAGAGAGTTGGGGGTGTTAGGGTCCTGTGATGCGGAGAAAGATGGAGTCTCTCATATACCTGTGATGCGGAGAGAGCTGGGATCTCTTGTTCACCTGAAATGGGGAGAGAGCTGGGGTCTGTCACACACCTGTGATGGGGAGAGAGGTGGGGGCTGTCACACACCTGTGATGGGGAGAGAGATGGGGACTGTCACATACCTGTGAGGCGGAGACAGCTGGGGGTTGTCACACACCTGTGATGGGGAGAGAGTTGGGTCCTGTCAGGCACTTGTGATGCGGAGAGAGCTGGGGGCTGTCACATGCCTGTGATGTGGAGACAGCTGGGGCCTGTCACATACCTGTGATGGGGAGAGAGCTGGGGGCTATCACTCACCTGTGATTGGGAGAGAGTTGGGGATTGTCACATACTTGTAATGCTGAGACAGCTGGGGACTCTCAAACACCTCTGATGGGGAGAGGCCTTGGGATTGCCCATACATGTGATGTGGAGACAGCTGGGGGCTGCCACATACCTAAAATGGGGAGACAGCTGGGGGCAGTCACATACCTGTGATGTGGAGACAGCTGGGGCCTGTCAAATATTTGTGATGGAGAGAGAGTTTGGGCTCTCACATACCTGTGATGCAGAGAGAGCTGGTGGCTGTCACATACCTGTGATTTGGAGACAGCTGGTGGTTGTCACATACCTGTGATGGGGAGAGAGCTGGGGTCTGTCCCTCGCCTGTGATTGGGAGAGAGCTGTGGGTTGTCACATACCTGTGAGGCCGAAACAGCTGTGGGTTGTCAAATAGCTCTGATGGGGAGAGAGTTGGGGCCTGTCACGCACCTGTGATGTGGAGACAGCTGGGGGCTGTCACATACCTGTGATGGGGAGAGAGCTGCGGACTGTCAAACACCTATGATGGGGAGAGAGCTGGGGGCTGTCAGTCACCTGTGATGTGTAGACTGCTGGTGGCTGTCACATACCTGTGATGGGGAGAGAGCTGCGGGCTGTCACACACCTGTGATGGGGAGAGAGTTGGGGATTGTCACATACTTGTAATGCTGAGACACCTGGGGGCTGTCACACACCGGTGATGTGTGTAGAGCTGGTGTTGTCACTCACCGGTGATGGGGAGAGAGATGCGGACTGTCACATACCTGTTATGCTGAGACAGCTGGGGGCTGTCACATACCTGTGATGGGGAGAGAGCTGGGGGCTGTCACATACCTGTGATGTGGAGAGAGGTGGGGGCTGTCACATACTTGTGATGGGGAGAGAGCTGGGGGCTGTCACTCACCTGTGATCAGGAGAGAGATTGGGGCTGTCACCCACCTGTGAAGGGGAGAGAGCTGGGGGCTTTCACGCACCTGTGATATGGAGACAACTGGGGACGGTCACGCACGTGTGATGGGGAGAGAGCTGGGGACTGACACACCTGTGATGGGGAGAGAGCTGGGGGCTGTCACTCACCTCTAATGGGGAGAGAGCTCGCGGCTATCATAAACCTGTGATGGGGAAACACATGCGGACTGTCAAACACCTGTGATGGGGAGAGACCTGGGGGCTGTCACATACCTGTGATGCGGAGACAGCTGGTGTCTTTCACATACCTGTGATGTGGAGACCGCTAAGGGCTAACACATACCTGTGATGGGGAGAAAGTTGGGTGCTCTCAGGCATCTGTGATGTGGAGACAGATGGGAGTTGTCACATACCTGTGATTGGGAGAAAGCTGCGGTCTGTCACTCACCTATGATGTGAAGAGAGCTGGGGGCTATCACACAGCTTTGATGGGGAGAGAGATGTGGACTGTCACATACCTGTGACGCTGAGACAGCTGGGGGCTGTCACGTAACTGTGACGGGTAGAGCAGGGGCTGCAACTCACCTGTGATGGGGAGAGAGCTGGGGGCTGTCACTCACCTGTAATGAGGAGAGAGATGGGGGCTATCTCTCACCTGTGATGGGGAGAGAGCTGGGGGCTGTCACATACCTGTGATGAGGAGAGACTTGGGGTTTGTCATGCACCTGTGATGCGGAGACAGCTGGGGGCTGTTACATACCTGTGATGGGGAGAGAGCTGGGGGCTGTAACTCACCAGAGATGGGGAGAGAGCTGGGGCATGTAACACACCTGTGATGGGGAGAGAGCTTGGGGTTGTCACACACCTGTGATGGGGAGAGAGATGGGGATTGTCACTTACTTGTAATGCTGAGACAGCTGGGGGTTGTCACACACCGGTGATGGGGAGAGAGCTGCGGACTGTCAAACACCTATGATGGGGAGAGAGCTGGGGGCTGTCAGTCACCTGTGATGTGGAGACTGCTGGTGGCTGTCACATACCTGTGATGGGGAGAGAGCTGCGGGCTGTCACCCACCTGTGATGGGGAGAGAGTTGGGGATTGTCACATACTTGTAATGCTGAGACAGCTGGGGGCTGTCACACCCCGGTGATGGGTGTAGAGCTGAGGCTGTCACTCACCGGTGATGGGGAGAGAGATGCGGACTGTCACATACCTGTGATGCTGAGACAGCTGGGGGCTGTCACATACCTGTGATGGGGAGAGAGCTGGGGGCTGTCACATACCTGTGATGGGGAGAGAGCTGGGGGCTGTCACTCACCTGTGATGGGGAGACAGTTTCTGGCTGTCACACACCTGTGGTGGGGAGAGAGCTGGGGGCTGTCACATACCTGTGATGGGGAGACAGCTGGGGGCTGTGACATACCTGTGATGGGGAAAGAGTAGGAGGCTGTCACGCACCTGTGATATAGAGACAGCTGGCGACGGTCACACAACTGTGATGCGGAGAGAGCAGGGGGCAGTCACTCACTTGTGATGGGGAGAGAGATGGGGTCAGTCAATCAACTGTGATGGGGCGAGAGCTTGGGTCTGTCACCCACCTGTGAAGGGGAAAGAGCTGGGGGCTGTCACCCGCCTGTGATATGGAGACAGCTGGGTATGGTCATACACCTGTGATGAAGAGAGAGCTTGGCGTTGTCACATACCTGTGATGTGGCGACAGCTGCGGGCTCTCACATACCTGTGATGGAGAGAGACTTGGCGTTTGTCAGGCACATGTGGTGCGGAGACAGCTGGGGGCTGTCACATACCTGTTATGGGGAGAGATCGGGGGGCTGTATCTCACCGGTGATAGGGAGAGAGCTGGGGGATGTCACACACCTGTGATGGGGAGAGAGCTTGGGTTTGTCACACACCTGTGATGGGGAGAGAGATGGGGATTGTCACTTACTTGTAATTCTAAGACAGCTGGGGGCTGTCACACTGCTGTGATTGGGAGAGAGCTGGGGGCCGTCACTCACCTGTGATGGGGAGAGAGGTGGGGGCTGTCACACACCTGTGATGGGGAGAGAGATGGGGACTGTCACATACCTGTGAGGCGGAGACAGCTGGGGGTTGTCACACACCTGTGATGGGGAGAGAGTTGGGTCCTGTCAGGCACTTGTGATGCGGAGAGAGGTGGGGGCTGTCACATGCCTGTGATGTGGAGACAGCTGGGGCCTGTCACATACCTGTGATGGGGAGAGAGCTGCGGGCTGTCACACACCTGTGATGGGGAGAGAGTTGGGGATTGTCACATACTTGTAATGCTGAGACAGCTGGGGGCTGTCACACCCCGGTGATGGGTGTAGAGCTGGGGCTGTCACTCACCAGTGATGTGGAGACAGGTGGGGGCTGTCACATACCTGTGATGGGGAGAGAGCTTGTCGTTGTCACATACCTGTGATGTGGAGACTGCTGGGGGCTATCATATACCTGTAATTGGGAGAGAGCTGGGTGCTCACACATACCTATGATGCACAGAAAGCTAGTGGTTGTCACATCTCCCTGATGTGGAGATAATGGGGGTTGTGACATACCTCTGATGGGGAGAGAGTTGGGGGTGTTAGGGTCCTGTGATGCGGAGAAAGATGGAGTCTCTCATATACCTGTGATGCGGAGAGAGCTGGGATCTCTTGTTCACCTGAAATGGGGAGAGAGCTGGGGTCTGTCACACACCTGTGATGGGGAAAGAGATGGGGACTGTCAAATACCTGTGATGGGGAGAGACCTGGGGGCTGTCAGATACCTGTGATGCGGAGACAGCTGGTGTGTTTCACATACCTGTGATGTGGAGACAGCTGGGGGTTGACACATACCTGTGAAGGGGAGAAAGTTGGGGGCTGTCAGGCTCCTGTGATGCGGAATCAGCTGGGCGCTGTCACATACCTGTGATGGGGAAAAAGCTGGGGTCTATCACTCACCTGTGATGGGGAGAGAGCTGGGGTCTGTCGCACACCTGTGATTGGGAGAGAGCTGGGGCTCACCCATACCTGTGATGCGTAGACACCTAGTGGTTGTCACATACCTGTGATGTGGAGACAATGGGCGTTGTGACATACCTGTGATGGGGAGAGAGTTGGGGGCTGTTAGGCTCCTTTGATGCGGAGACAGCTAAGGTCTCTCAGACACCTGTGATGGGGAGAGAGCTGGGGGCTGTCACTCACATGTGATGGGGCGAGAGCTGGTGGCTGTCACACACCTGTGAATGGGAGAGAGCTGGACATTGTCACTCACCTGTGATATGGAGACACCTGGGGACGGTCACACACCTGTGATCGAGAGAGAGCTGGAGGCTGTCACTCACTTGTGATGGGGAGATAGATGGGGGCTGTCACATACATGTGTTGGAGCGATAGCTAGGGGCCGTCACCCACCTGTGAAAGAGAGAGAGCTTGGCGTTGTCACGCACCTGTGATATGGAGATAGATGGGGACGGTCACACACCTGTGATGGAGGGAGAGCTGGGGGCTGTCACACACCTGTGATGGCGCGGGAGATGGGGACGGTCAAACACCTGTGATGGGGAGAGAGCTGGGGTCTGTCACATACCTGTGATGTTGAGACAAGTGGGGGCTGCCACATACCTCTGATGGGGAGATAGTTGGGGGCTTTCAGGCACCTGTGATGCGGACACAGCTGGGGTCTGTCACACACCTGTGATGTGGAGAGAGCTGGGGGCTGTCACTTACCTGTGATCAGGAGAGAGCTGGGGGCTGTCACACACCTGTGAAGGGGAAGGGATGGGGAATGTCACTCCCCTGTGATGGGGAGTGAGCTGGGGACTGACACACCTGTGATGGGGAGAGAGCTGGGGGCTGTCACTCGCCTCTAATGGGGAGAGAGCTCGCGGCTATCACACACCTGTGATGGGGAAAGACATGCGGACTGTCAAACACCTGTGATGGGGAGAGCCCTGGGGGCTGTCACATACCTGTGATGCGGAGACAGCTGGTGTCTTTCACATACCTGTGATGTGGAGACAGCTAAGGGCTAACACATACTTGTGATGGGGAGAAAGTTGGGTGCTGTCAGGCATCTGTGATGTGGAGATAGCTGGGAGTTGTCACATACGTGTGATTGGGAGAAAGCTGGGGTCTGTCACTCACCTATGATGTGGAGAGAGCTGGGGGCTATCACACAGCTTTGATGGGGAGAGAGATGGGGACTGTCACATACCTGTGACGCTGAGACAGCAGGGGGCTGTCACATAACTGTGACGGGTAGAGCTGGGGGCCGCCACTCACCTGTGATGGGGAGAGAGCTGGGGGCTGTCACTCACCTGTAATGAGGAGAAAGCTGGGCGTTGTCACTCACCTGTGATATGGAGAGAGCTGGGGACGGTCAAACACCTGTGATGGGGAGAGAGCTTGGGTTTGTCACATACCTGTGATATAGAGACAGCTGTGGTCTATCACATACCTATAATGGGGAGACAGCTGGGGGCTGTGACATACCTGTGATGGGGAAAGAGTAGGAGGCTGTCACGCACCTGTGATATAGAGACAGCTGGCGACGGTCACACAACTGTGATGGGGAGAGAGCTGGTGGCTGTCACTCACTTGTGATGGGTAGAGAGATGGGGGCTGTCACATACATGTGTTGGAGCGATAGCTAGGGGCCGTCACCCACCTGTGAAAGGGAGAGAGCTGGGGGCTTTCACGCACCTGTGATATGGAGACGGCTGGGGACGGTCACACACCTGTGATGGGGAGAGAGCTGGGGGCTGTCACTCACTTGTGATGGGGAGAGCGATGGGGGCAGTGAATCAACTGTGATGGTGCGAGAGCTGGGGGCTGTCACCCACCTGTGATATGGAGACAGCTGGGGATGGTCACACACCTGTGATGAGGAGAGAGCTTGTCGTTGTCACATACCTGTGATGTGGAGACTGCTGGGGGCTATCATATACCTGTAATTGGGAGAGAGCTGGGTGCTCACACATACCTATGATGCACAGAAAGCTAGTGGTTGTCACATCTCCCTGATGTGGAGATAATGGGGGTTGTGACATACCTCTGATGGGGAGAGAGTTGGGGGTGTTAGGGTCCTGTGATGCGGAGAAAGATGGAGTCTCTCATATACCTGTGATGCGGAGAGAGCTGGGATCTCTTGTTCACCTGAAATGGGGAGAGAGCTGGGGTCTGTCACACACCTGTGATGGGGAAAGAGATGGGGACTGTCAAATACCTGTGATGGGGAGAGACCTGGGGGCTGTCAGATACCTGTGATGCGGAGACAGCTGGTGTGTTTCACATACCTGTGATGTGGAGACAGCTGGGGGTTGACACATACCTGTGAAGGGGAGAAAGTTGGGGGCTGTCAGGCTCCTGTGATGCGGAATCAGCTGGGCGCTGTCACATACCTGTGATGGGGAAAAAGCTGGGGTCTATCACTCACCTGTGATGAGGAGAGAGCTGGGGTCTGTCGCACACCTGTGATTGGGAGAGAGCTGGGGCTCACCCATACCTGTGATGCGTAGACACCTAGTGGTTGTCACATACCTGTGATGTGGAGACAGCTGGGGGTTGACACATACCTGTGAAGGGGAGAAAGTTGGGGGCTGTCAGGCTCCTGTGATGCGGAATCAGCTGGGCGCTGTCACATACCTGTGATGGGGAAAAAGCTGGGGTCTATCACTCACCTGTGATGGGGAGAGAGCTGGGGTCTGTCGCACACCTGTGATTGGGAGAGAGCTGGGGCTCACCCATACCTGTGATGCGTAGACACCTAGTGGTTGTCACATACCTGTGATGTGGAGACAATGGGCGTTGTGACATACCTGTGATGGGGAGAGAGTTGGGGGCTGTTAGGCTCCTTTGATGTGGAGACAGCTAAGGTCTCTCAGACACCTGTGATGGGGAGAGAGCTGGGGGCTGTCACTCACATGTGATGGGGCGAGAGCTGGTGGCTGTCACACACCTGTGAATGGGAGAGAGCTGGGCATTGTCACTCACCTGTGATATGGAGACACCTGGGGACGGTCACACACCTGTGATGGAGAGAGAGCTGGGGGCTGTCACTCACTTGTGATGGGTAGAGAGATGGGGGCTGTCACATACATGTGTTGGAGCGATAGCTAGGGGCCGTCACCCACCTGTGAAAGGGAGAGAGCTGGGGGCTTTCACGCACCTGTGATATGGAGACGGCTGGGGACGGTCACACACCTGTGATGGGGAGAGAGCTGGGGGCTGTCACTCACTTGTGATGGGGAGAGCGATGGGGGCAGTGAATCAACTGTGATGGTGCGAGAGCTGGGGGCTGTCACCCACCTGTGATATGGAGACAGCTGGGGATGGTCACACACCTGTGATGAGGAGAGAGCTTGGCGTTGTCACATACCTATGATGTGGCGACAGCTGGGGGTTCTCACATACCTGTGATGGGGAGAGACTTGGGGTTTGTCAGGCACATGTGGTGCGGAGACAGCTGGGGGCTGTCACATACATGTTATGGGGAGAGATCGGGGGGCTGTATCTCACCGGTGATAGGGAGAGAGCTGGAGGATGTCACACACCTGTGATGGGGAGAGAGCTTGGGTTAGTCACACACCTGTGATGGGGAGAGAGATGGGGATTGTCACTTACTTGTAATTCTAAGACAGCTGGGGGCTGTCACACTGCTGTGATTGGGAGAGAGCTGGGGGCTGTCTCTCACCGGGGATGGGGAGAGAGCTGGGGGATGTCACACACCTGTGATGGGAAGGGAGCTTGGGGCTCTCACTCACTTGTGAAGGGGAAAGAGATGGGGACTGTCAAACACTTCTGATGAGGAGAGTGCTGGGGCAAGTCACATACCTGTGATGCGGAGTAAGGTAGTTGCTGTCACATACTTGTGATGTGGAGACAGCTGGGGGCTGTCACATACCTGTGATGGGGAGAGAGCTGAGGGCTATCACTCACCTGTGATGGGGAGAGAGCTGGGGTCTGTCACACACCTGTGATGGGGAGAGAGCTGGGCACTGTCAAGCACCTATGATGGGGAGAGAGCTGGGGGCTGTCACATACCTGTGATGCAGATAGAGCTGGTGGCTGTCACATACCTGTGATGTGGAGACAGCTTGCGACTGTAACATACCTGTGATGGGGAGAGAGTTGGGAGCTGTCAGACACCTTTGATGCGGAGACAGCTGGGGGCTGTCACATACTTGTGATGGGGAGACAGCCGGGGGCCGTCACTCACCTGTGATGGGGAGAGAGGTGGGGGCTGTCACACACCTGTGATGGGGAGAGAGATGGGGACTGTCACATACCTGTGAGGCGGAGACAGCTGGGGGTTGTCACACACCTGTGATGGGGAGAGAGTTGGGTCCTGTCAGGCACTTGTGATGCGGAGAGAGCTGGGGGCTGTCACATGCCTGTGATGTGGAGACAGCTGGGGCCTGTCACATACCTGTGATGGGGAGAGAGCTGCGGGCTGTCACACACCTGTGATGGGGAGAGAGTTGGGGATTGTCACATACTTGTAATGCTGAGACAGCTGGGGGCTGTCACACCCCGGTGATGGGTGTAGAGCTGGGGCTGTCACTCACCGGTGATGTGGAGACAGGTGGGGGCTGTCACATACCTGTGATGGGGAGAGAGCTTGTCGTTGTCACATACCTGTGATGTGGAGACTGCTGGGGGCTATCATATACCTGTAATTGGGAGAGAGCTGGGTGCTCACACATACCTATGATGCACAGAAAGCTAGTGGTTGTCACATCTCCCTGATGTGGAGATAATGGGGGTTGTGACATACCTCTGATGGGGAGAGAGTTGGGGGTGTTAGGGTCCTGTGATGCGGAGAAAGATGGAGTCTCTCATATACCTGTGATGCGGAGAGAGCTGGGATCTCTTGTTCACCTGAAATGGGGAGAGAGCTGGGGTCTGTCACACACCTGTGATGGGGAAAGAGATGGGGACTGTCAAACACCTGTGATGGGGAGAGACCTGGGGGCTGTCAGATACCTGTGATGCGGAGACAGCTGGTGTGTTTCACATACCTGTGATGTGGAGACAGCTGGGGGTTGACACATACCTGTGAAGGGGAGAAAGTTGGGGGCTGTCAGGCTCCTGTGATGCGGAATCAGCTGGGCGCTGTCACATACCTGTGATGGGGAAAAAGCTGGGGTCTATCACTCACCTGTGATGGGGAGAGAGCTGGGGTCTGTCGCCCACCTGTGATTGGGAGAGAGCTGGGGCTCACCCATACCTGTGATGCGTAGACACCTAGTGGTTGTCACATACCTGTGATGTGGAGACAATGGGCGTTGTGACATACCTGTGATGGGGAGAGAGTTGGGGGCTGTTAGGCTCCTTTGATGCGGAGACAGCTAAGGTCTCTCAGACACCTGTGATGGGGAGAGAGCTGGGGGCTGTCACTCACATGTGATGGGGCGAGAGCTGGTGGCTGTCACACACCTGTGAATGGGAGAGAGCTGGACATTGTCACTCACCTGTGATATGGAGACACCTGGGGACGGTCACACACCTGTGATCGAGAGAGAGCTGGAGGCTGTCACTCACTTGTGATGGGGAGATAGATGGGGGCTGTCACATACATGTGTTGGAGCGATAGCTAGGGGCCGTCACCCACCTGTGAAAGAGAGAGCTTGGCGTTGTCACGCACCTGTGATATGGAGATAGATGGGGACGGTCACACACCTGTGATGGAGGGAGAGCTGGGGGCTGTCACACACCTGTGATGGCGCGGGAGATGGGGACGGTCAAACACCTGTGATGGGGAGAGAGCTGGGGTCTGTCACATACCTGTGATGTTGAGACAAGTGGGGGCTGCCACATACCTCTGATGGGGAGATAGTTGGGGGCTTTCAGGCACCTGTGATGCGGACACAGCTGGGGTCTGTCACACACCTGTGATGTGGAGAGAGCTGGGGGCTGTCACTTACCTGTGATCAGGAGAGAGCTGGGGGCTGTCACACACCTGTGAAGGGGAAGGGATGGGGAATGTCACTCCCCTGTGATGGGGAGTGAGCTGGGGACTGACACACCTGTGATGGGGAGAGAGCTGGGGGCTGTCACTCGCCTCTAATGGGGAGAGAGCTCGCGGCTATCACACACCTGTGATGGGGAAAGACATGCGGACTGTCAAACACCTGTGATGGGGAGAGCCCTGGGGGCTGTCACATACCTGTGATGCGGAGACAGCTGGTGTCTTTCACATACCTCTGATGTGGAGACAGCTAAGGGCTAACACATACTTGTGATGGGGAGAAAGTTGGGTGCTGTCAGGCATCTGTGATGTGGAGATAGCTGGGAGTTGTCACATACGTGTGATTGGGAGAAAGCTGGGGTCTGTCACTCACCTATGATGTGGAGAGAGCTGGGGGCTATCACACAGCTTTGATGGGGAGAGAGATGGGGACTGTCACATACCTGTGACGCTGAGACAGCAGGGGGCTGTCACATAACTGTGACGGGTAGAGCTGGGGGCCGCCACTCACCTGTGATGGGGAGAGAGCTGGGGGCTGTCACTCACCTGTAATGAGGAGAAAGCTGGGCGTTGTCACTCACCTGTGATATGGAGAGAGCTGGGGACGGTCAAACACCTGTGATGGGGAGAGAGCTTGGGTTTGTCACATACCTGTGATATAGAGACAGCTGTGGTCTATCACATACCTATAATGGGGAGACAGCTGGGGGCTGTGACATACCTGTGATGGGGAAAGAGTAGGAGGCTGTCACGCACCTGTGATATAGAGACAGCTGGCGACGGTCACACAACTGTGATGGGGAGAGAGCTGGTGGCTGTCACTCACTTGTGATGGGGAGAGAGATGGGGGCTGTCAATCAACTGTGATGGGGCGAGAGCTGGGGCTTCCTCGCACCTGTGATATGTAGACAGCTGGGGATGGTCGAACACCTGTGACGAGGAGAGAGCTTGGCGTTGTCACATACCTGTGATGTGGAGACAGCTGCGGGCTGTCACACTGCTGTGATTGGGGGAGAGCTGGGGGCTGTCACTCACCGGGGATGGGGAGAGAGCTGGGTGCTCACACATACCTATGATGCACAGAAAGCTAGTGGTTGTCACATCCCTGTGATGTGGAGACAATGGGGGTTGTGACATACCTCTGATGGGGAGAGAGTTGGGGGTGTTAGAGTCCTGTGATGCGGAGAAAGATGGAGTCTCTCATATACCTGTGATGCGGAGAGAGCTGGGATCTCTTGTTCACCTGAAATGGGGAGAGAGCTGGGGTCTGTCACACACCTGTGATGGGGAAAGAGATGGGGACTGTCAAATACCTGTGATGGGGAGAGACCTGGGGGCTGTCAGATACCTGTGATGCGGAGACAGCTGGTGTGTTTCACATACCTGTGATGTGGAGACAGCTGGGGGTTGACACATACCTGTGAAGGGGAGAAAGTTGGGGGCTGTCAGGCTCCTGTGATGCGGAATCAGCTGGGCGCTGTCACATACCTGTGATGGGGAAAAAGCTGGGGTCTATCACTCACCTGTGATGAGGAGAGAGCTGGGGTCTGTCGCACACCTGTGATTGGGAGAGAGCTGGGGCTCACCCATACCTGTGATGCGTAGACACCTAGTGGTTGTCACATACCTGTGATGTGGAGACAATGGGCGTTGTGACATACCTGTGATGGGGAGAGAGTTGGGGGCTGTTAGGCTCCTGTGATGTGGAGACAGCTGGGGGCTCTCAGATACCTGTGATGGGGAGAGAGCTGGGGGCTGTCACTCACCTGTGATGGGGAGAGAGCTGGGGGCTGTCACACACCTGTGAATCTGAGAGAGCTGGGCATTGTCACTCACCTGTGATTTGGAGACACCTGGGGACGGTCACACACCTGTGATGGGGAGAGAGCTGGGGGCTGTCACTCACTTGTCATGGGGAGAGAGATGGGGGCTGTCACATACATGTGTTGGAGCGATAGCTAGGGGCCGTCACCCACCTGTGAAAGGGAGAGAGTTGGGGGTTTTCACGCACCTGTGATATGGAGACAGCTGGGGATGGTCACTCACCTGTGATGGGGAGAGAGCTGGGTTTCTCACATACCTGTGATGCGTAGACAGCTAGTGGTTGTCACATACCTGTGATGTGGAGACAATGGGCGTTGTGACATACCTGTGATCGTGAGAGAGGTGGGGGCTGTTAGGCATCTGTGATGCGGAGATAGCTGGGGGCTCTCAGATACCTGTGATGGGGAGAGAGCTGGGGGCTGTCACTCACCTGTGATGGGGAGAGAGCTGGTGGCTGTCACACACCTGTGAATAGGAGAGAGCTAGTCATTGTCACTCACCTGTGATATGGAGACACCTGGGGACGGTCACAAACCTGTGATGGGGAGAGAGCTGGGGGCTGTCACTCACTGTTGATGGGGAGAGAGATGGGTCTGTCACATACATGTGTTGGAGCGAGAGCTGGGGGCCGTCACCCACCTGTGAAAGGGAGAGAGCTGAGGGCTTTCACGCACCTCTGATATGGAGACAGCTGGGGACGGTCACACACCTGTGATGCGGAGAGAGCAGGGGGCAGTCACTCACTTGTGATGGGGAGAGAGATGGGGTCAGTCAATCAACTGTGATGGGGCGAGAGCTTGGGTCTGTCACCCACCTGTGAAGGGGAAAGAGCTGGGGGCTGTCACCCGCCTGTGATATGGAGACAGCTGGGTATGGTCATACACCTGTGATGAAGAGAGAGCTTGGCGTTGTCACATACCTGTGATGTGGCGACAGCTGCGGGCTCTCACATACCTGTGATGGAGAGAGACTTGGCGTTTGTCAGGCACATGTGGTGCGGAGACAGCTGGGGGCTGTCACATACCTGTTATGGGGAGAGATCGGGGGGCTGTATCTCACCGGTGATAGGGAGAGAGCTGGGGGATGTCACACACCTGTGATGGGGAGAGAGCTTGGGTTTGTCACACACCTGTGATGGGGAGAGAGATGGGGATTGTCACTTACTTGTAATTCTAAGACAGCTGGGGGCTGTCACACTGCTGTGATTGGGAGAGAGCTGGGGGCCGTCACTCACCTGTGATGGGGAGAGAGGTGGGGGCTGTCACACACCTGTGATGGGGAGAGAGATGGGGACTGTCACATACCTGTGAGGCGGAGACAGCTGGGGGTTGTCACACACCTGTGATGGGGAGAGAGTTGGGTCCTGTCAGGCACTTGTGATGCGGAGAGAGGTGGGGGCTGTCACATGCCTGTGATGTGGAGACAGCTGGGGCCTGTCACATACCTGTGATGGGGAGAGAGCTGCGGGCTGTCACACACCTGTGATGGGGAGAGAGTTGGGGATTGTCACATACTTGTAATGCTGAGACAGCTGGGGGCTGTCACACCCCGGTGATGGGTGTAGAGCTGGGGCTGTCACTCACCGGTGATGTGGAGACAGGTGGGGGCTGTCACATACCTGTGATGGGGAGAGAGCTTGTCGTTGTCACATACCTGTGATGTGGAGACTGCTGGGGGCTATCATATACCTGTAATTGGGAGAGAGCTGGGTGCTCACACATACCTATGATGCACAGAAAGCTAGTGGTTGTCACATCTCCCTGATGTGGAGATAATGGGGGTTGTGACATACCTCTGATGGGGAGAGAGTTGGGGGTGTTAGGGTCCTGTGATGCGGAGAAAGATGGAGTCTCTCATATACCTGTGATGCGGAGAGAGCTGGGATCTCTTGTTCACCTGAAATGGGGAGAGAGCTGGGGTCTGTCACACACCTGTGATGGGGAAAGAGATGGGGACTGTCAAATACCTGTGATGGGGAGAGACCTGGGGGCTGTCAGATACCTGTGATGCGGAGACAGCTGGTGTGTTTCACATACCTGTGATGTGGAGACAGCTGGGGGTTGACACATACCTGTGAAGGGGAGAAAGTTGGGGGCTGTCAGGCTCCTGTGATGCGGAATCAGCTGGGCGCTGTCACATACCTGTGATGGGGAAAAAGCTGGGGTCTATCACTCACCTGTGATGGGGAGAGAGCTGGGGTCTGTCGCACACCTGTGATTGGGAGAGAGCTGGGGCTCACCCATACCTGTGATGCGTAGACACCTAGTGGTTGTCACATACCTGTGATGTGGAGACAGCTGGGGGTTGACACATACCTGTGAAGGGGAGAAAGTTGGGGGCTGTCAGGCTCCTGTGATGCGGAATCAGCTGGGCGCTGTCACATACCTGTGATGGGGAAAAAGCTGGGGTCTATCACTCACCTGTGATGGGGAGAGAGCTGGGGTCTGTCGCACACCTGTGATTGGGAGAGAGCTGGGGCTCACCCATACCTGTGATGCGTAGACACCTAGTGGTTGTCACATACCTGTGATGTGGAGACAATGGGCGTTGTGACATACCTGTGATGGGGAGAGAGTTGGGGGCTGTTAGGCTCCTTTGATGTGGAGACAGCTAAGGTCTCTCAGACACCTGTGATGGGGAGAGAGCTGGGGGCTGTCACTCACATGTGATGGGGCGAGAGCTGGTGGCTGTCACACACCTGTGAATGGGAGAGAGCTGGGCATTGTCACTCACCTGTGATATGGAGACACCTGGGGACGGTCACACACCTGTGATGGAGAGAGAGCTGGGGGCTGTCACTCACTTGTGATGGGTAGAGAGATGGGGGCTGTCACATACATGTGTTGGAGCGATAGCTAGGGGCCGTCACCCACCTGTGAAAGGGAGAGAGCTGGGGGCTTTCACGCACCTGTGATATGGAGACGGCTGGGGACGGTCACACACCTGTGATGGGGAGAGAGCTGGGGGCTGTCACTCACTTGTGATGGGGAGAGCGATGGGGGCAGTGAATCAACTGTGATGGTGCGAGAGCTGGGGGCTGTCACCCACCTGTGATATGGAGACAGCTGGGGATGGTCACACACCTGTGATGAGGAGAGAGCTTGGCGTTGTCACATACCTATGATGTGGCGACAGCTGGGGGTTCTCACATACCTGTGATGGGGAGAGACTTGGGGTTTGTCAGGCACATGTGGTGCGGAGACAGCTGGGGGCTGTCACATACATGTTATGGGGAGAGATCGGGGGGCTGTATCTCACCGGTGATAGGGAGAGAGCTGGAGGATGTCACACACCTGTGATGGGGAGAGAGCTTGGGTTAGTCACACACCTGTGATGGGGAGAGAGATGGGGATTGTCACTTACTTGTAATTCTAAGACAGCTGGGGGCTGTCACACTGCTGTGATTGGGAGAGAGCTGGGGGCTGTCTCTCACCGGGGATGGGGAGAGAGCTGGGGGATGTCACACACCTGTGATGGGAAGGGAGCTTGGGGCTCTCACTCACTTGTGAAGGGGAAAGAGATGGGGACTGTCAAACACTTCTGATGAGGAGAGTGCTGGGGCAAGTCACATACCTGTGATGCGGAGTAAGGTAGTTGCTGTCACATACTTGTGATGTGGAGACAGCTGGGGGCTGTCACATACCTGTGATGGGGAGAGAGCTGAGGGCTATCACTCACCTGTGATGGGGAGAGAGCTGGGGTCTGTCACACACCTGTGATGGGGAGAGAGCTGGGCACTGTCAAGCACCTATGATGGGGAGAGAGCTGGGGGCTGTCACATACCTGTGATGCAGATAGAGCTGGTGGCTGTCACATACCTGTGATGTGGAGACAGCTTGCGACTGTAACATACCTGTGATGGGGAGAGAGTTGGGAGCTGTCAGACACCTTTGATGCGGAGACAGCTGGGGGCTGTCACATACTTGTGATGGGGAGACAGCCGGGGGCCGTCACTCACCTGTGATGGGGAGAGAGGTGGGGGCTGTCACACACCTGTGATGGGGAGAGAGATGGGGACTGTCACATACCTGTGAGGCGGAGACAGCTGGGGGTTGTCACACACCTGTGATGGGGAGAGAGTTGGGTCCTGTCAGGCACTTGTGATGCGGAGAGAGCTGGGGGCTGTCACATGCCTGTGATGTGGAGACAGCTGGGGCCTGTCACATACCTGTGATGGGGAGAGAGCTGCGGGCTGTCACACACCTGTGATGGGGAGAGAGTTGAGGATTGTCACATACTTGTAATGCTGAGACAGCTGGGGGCTGTCACACCCCGGTGATGGGTGTAGAGCTGGGGCTGTCACTCACCGGTGATGTGGAGACAGGTGGGGGCTGTCACATACCTGTGATGGGGAGAGAGCTTGTCGTTGTCACATACCTGTGATGTGGAGACTGCTGGGGGCTATCATATACCTGTAATTGGGAGAGAGCTGGGTGCTCACACATACCTATGATGCACAGAAAGCTAGTGGTTGTCACATCTCCCTGATGTGGAGATAATGGGGGTTGTGACATACCTCTGATGGGGAGAGAGTTGGGGGTGTTAGGGTCCTGTGATGCGGAGAAAGATGGAGTCTCTCATATACCTGTGATGCGGAGAGAGCTGGGATCTCTTGTTCACCTGAAATGGGGAGAGAGCTGGGGTCTGTCACACACCTGTGATGGGGAAAGAGATGGGGACTGTCAAACACCTGTGATGGGGAGAGACCTGGGGGCTGTCAGATACCTGTGATGCGGAGACAGCTGGTGTGTTTCACATACCTGTGATGTGGAGACAGCTGGGGGTTGACACATACCTGTGAAGGGGAGAAAGTTGGGGGCTGTCAGGCTCCTGTGATGCGGAATCAGCTGGGCGCTGTCACATACCTGTGATGGGGAAAAAGCTGGGGTCTATCACTCACCTGTGATGGGGAGAGAGCTGGGGTCTGTCGCCCACCTGTGATTGGGAGAGAGCTGGGGCTCACCCATACCTGTGATGCGTAGACACCTAGTGGTTGTCACATACCTGTGATGTGGAGACAATGGGCGTTGTGACATACCTGTGATGGGGAGAGAGTTGGGGGCTGTTAGGCTCCTTTGATGCGGAGACAGCTAAGGTCTCTCAGACACCTGTGATGGGGAGAGAGCTGGGGGCTGTCACTCACATGTGATGGGGCGAGAGCTGGTGGCTGTCACACACCTGTGAATGGGAGAGAGCTGGACATTGTCACTCACCTGTGATATGGAGACACCTGGGGACGGTCACACACCTGTGATCGAGAGAGAGCTGGAGGCTGTCACTCACTTGTGATGGGGAGATAGATGGGGGCTGTCACATACATGTGTTGGAGCGATAGCTAGGGGCCGTCACCCACCTGTGAAAGAGAGAGAGCTTGGCGTTGTCACGCACCTGTGATATGGAGATAGATGGGGACGGTCACACACCTGTGATGGAGGGAGAGCTGGGGGCTGTCACACACCTGTGATGGCGCGGGAGATGGGGACGGTCAAACACCTGTGATGGGGAGAGAGCTGGGGTCTGTCACATACCTGTGATGTTGAGACAAGTGGGGGCTGCCACATACCTCTGATGGGGAGATAGTTGGGGGCTTTCAGGCACCTGTGATGCGGACACAGCTGGGGTCTGTCACACACCTGTGATGTGGAGAGAGCTGGGGGCTGTCACTTACCTGTGATCAGGAGAGAGCTGGGGGCTGTCACACACCTGTGAAGGGGAAGGGATGGGGAATGTCACTCCCCTGTGATGGGGAGTGAGCTGGGGACTGACACACCTGTGATGGGGAGAGAGCTGGGGGCTGTCACTCGCCTCTAATGGGGAGAGAGCTCGCGGCTATCACACACCTGTGATGGGGAAAGACATGCGGACTGTCAAACACCTGTGATGGGGAGAGCCCTGGGGGCTGTCACATACCTGTGATGCGGAGACAGCTGGTGTCTTTCACATACCTCTGATGTGGAGACAGCTAAGGGCTAACACATACTTGTGATGGGGAGAAAGTTGGGTGCTGTCAGGCATCTGTGATGTGGAGATAGCTGGGAGTTGTCACATACGTGTGATTGGGAGAAAGCTGGGGTCTGTCACTCACCTATGATGTGGAGAGAGCTGGGGGCTATCACACAGCTTTGATGGGGAGAGAGATGGGGACTGTCACATACCTGTGACGCTGAGACAGCAGGGGGCTGTCACATAACTGTGACGGGTAGAGCTGGGGGCCGCCACTCACCTGTGATGGGGAGAGAGCTGGGGGCTGTCACTCACCTGTAATGAGGAGAAAGCTGGGCGTTGTCACTCACCTGTGATATGGAGAGAGCTGGGGACGGTCAAACACCTGTGATGGGGAGAGAGCTTGGGTTTGTCACATACCTGTGATATAGAGACAGCTGTGGTCTATCACATACCTATAATGGGGAGACAGCTGGGGGCTGTGACATACCTGTGATGGGGAAAGAGTAGGAGGCTGTCACGCACCTGTGATATAGAGACAGCTGGCGACGGTCACACAACTGTGATGGGGAGAGAGCTGGTGGCTGTCACTCACTTGTGATGGGGAGAGAGATGGGGGCTGTCAATCAACTGTGATGGGGCGAGAGCTGGGGCTTCCTCGCACCTGTGATATGTAGACAGCTGGGGATGGTCGAACACCTGTGACGAGGAGAGAGCTTGGCGTTGTCACATACCTGTGATGTGGAGACAGCTGCGGGCTGTCACACTGCTGTGATTGGGGGAGAGCTGGGGGCTGTCACTCACCGGGGATGGGGAGAGAGCTGGGTGCTCACACATACCTATGATGCACAGAAAGCTAGTGGTTGTCACATCCCTGTGATGTGGAGACAATGGGGGTTGTGACATACCTCTGATGGGGAGAGAGTTGGGGGTGTTAGAGTCCTGTGATGCGGAGAAAGATGGAGTCTCTCATATACCTGTGATGCGGAGAGAGCTGGGATCTCTTGTTCACCTGAAATGGGGAGAGAGCTGGGGTCTGTCACACACCTGTGATGGGGAAAGAGATGGGGACTGTCAAATACCTGTGATGGGGAGAGACCTGGGGGCTGTCAGATACCTGTGATGCGGAGACAGCTGGTGTGTTTCACATACCTGTGATGTGGAGACAGCTGGGGGTTGACACATACCTGTGAAGGGGAGAAAGTTGGGGGCTGTCAGGCTCCTGTGATGCGGAATCAGCTGGGCGCTGTCACATACCTGTGATGGGGAAAAAGCTGGGGTCTATCACTCACCTGTGATGAGGAGAGAGCTGGGGTCTGTCGCACACCTGTGATTGGGAGAGAGCTGGGGCTCACCCATACCTGTGATGCGTAGACACCTAGTGGTTGTCACATACCTGTGATGTGGAGACAATGGGCGTTGTGACATACCTGTGATGGGGAGAGAGTTGGGGGCTGTTAGGCTCCTGTGATGTGGAGACAGCTGGGGGCTCTCAGATACCTGTGATGGGGAGAGAGCTGGGGGCTGTCACTCACCTGTGATGGGGAGAGAGCTGGGGGCTGTCACACACCTGTGAATCTGAGAGAGCTGGGCATTGTCACTCACCTGTGATTTGGAGACACCTGGGGACGGTCACACACCTGTGATGGGGAGAGAGCTGGGGGCTGTCACTCACTTGTGATGGGGAGAGAGATGGGGGCTGTCACATACATGTGTTGGAGCGATAGCTAGGGGCCGTCACCCACCTGTGAAAGGGAGAGAGTTGGGGGTTTTCACGCACCTGTGATATGGAGACAGCTGGGGATGGTCACTCACCTGTGATGGGGAGAGAGCTGGGTTTCTCACATACCTGTGATGCGTAGACAGCTAGTGGTTGTCACATACCTGTGATGTGGAGACAATGGGCGTTGTGACATACCTGTGATCGTGAGAGAGGTGGGGGCTGTTAGGCATCTGTGATGCGGAGATAGCTGGGGGCTCTCAGATACCTGTGATGGGGAGAGAGCTGGGGGCTGTCACTCACCTGTGATGGGGAGAGAGCTGGTGGCTGTCACACACCTGTGAATAGGAGAGAGCTAGTCATTGTCACTCACCTGTGATATGGAGACACCTGGGGACGGTCACAAACCTGTGATGGGGAGAGAGCTGGGGGCTGTCACTCACTGTTGATGGGGAGAGAGATGGGTCTGTCACATACATGTGTTGGAGCGAGAGCTGGGGGCCGTCACCCACCTGTGAAAGGGAGAGAGCTGAGGGCTTTCACGCACCTCTGATATGGAGACAGCTGGGGACGGTCACACACCTGTGATGCGGAGAGAGCAGGGGGCAGTCACTCACTTGTGATGGGGAGAGAGATGGGGTCAGTCAATCAACTGTGATGGGGCGAGAGCTTGGGTCTGTCACCCACCTGTGAAGGGGAAAGAGCTGGGGGCTGTCACCCGCCTGTGATATGGAGACAGCTGGGTATGGTCATACACCTGTGATGAAGAGAGAGCTTGGCGTTGTCACATACCTGTGATGTGGCGACAGCTGCGGGCTCTCACATACCTGTGATGGAGAGAGACTTGGCGTTTGTCAGGCACATGTGGTGCGGAGACAGCTGGGGGCTGTCACATACCTGTTATGGGGAGAGATCGGGGGGCTGTATCTCACCGGTGATAGGGAGAGAGCTGGGGGATGTCACACACCTGTGATGGGGAGAGAGCTTGGGTTTGTCACACACCTGTGATGGGGAGAGAGATGGGGATTGTCACTTACTTGTAATTCTAAGACAGCTGGGGGCTGTCACACTGCTGTGATTGGGAGAGAGCTGGGGGCCGTCACTCACCTGTGATGGGGAGAGAGGTGGGGGCTGTCACACACCTGTGATGGGGAGAGAGATGGGGACTGTCACATACCTGTGAGGCGGAGACAGCTGGGGGTTGTCACACACCTGTGATGGGGAGAGAGTTGGGTCCTGTCAGGCACTTGTGATGCGGAGAGAGGTGGGGGCTGTCACATGCCTGTGATGTGGAGACAGCTGGGGCCTGTCACATACCTGTGATGGGGAGAGAGCTGCGGGCTGTCACACACCTGTGATGGGGAGAGAGTTGGGGATTGTCACATACTTGTAATGCTGAGACAGCTGGGGGCTGTCACACCCCGGTGATGGGTGTAGAGCTGGGGCTGTCACTCACCGGTGATGTGGAGACAGGTGGGGGCTGTCACATACCTGTGATGGGGAGAGAGCTTGTCGTTGTCACATACCTGTGATGTGGAGACTGCTGGGGGCTATCATATACCTGTAATTGGGAGAGAGCTGGGTGCTCACACATACCTATGATGCACAGAAAGCTAGTGGTTGTCACATCTCCCTGATGTGGAGATAATGGGGGTTGTGACATACCTCTGATGGGGAGAGAGTTGGGGGTGTTAGGGTCCTGTGATGCGGAGAAAGATGGAGTCTCTCATATACCTGTGATGCGGAGAGAGCTGGGATCTCTTGTTCACCTGAAATGGGGAGAGAGCTGGGGTCTGTCACACACCTGTGATGGGGAAAGAGATGGGGACTGTCAAATACCTGTGATGGGGAGAGACCTGGGGGCTGTCAGATACCTGTGATGCGGAGACAGCTGGTGTGTTTCACATACCTGTGATGTGGAGACAGCTGGGGGTTGACACATACCTGTGAAGGGGAGAAAGTTGGGGGCTGTCAGGCTCCTGTGATGCGGAATCAGCTGGGCGCTGTCACATACCTGTGATGGGGAAAAAGCTGGGGTCTATCACTCACCTGTGATGGGGAGAGAGCTGGGGTCTGTCGCACACCTGTGATTGGGAGAGAGCTGGGGCTCACCCATACCTGTGATGCGTAGACACCTAGTGGTTGTCACATACCTGTGATGTGGAGACAGCTGGGGGTTGACACATACCTGTGAAGGGGAGAAAGTTGGGGGCTGTCAGGCTCCTGTGATGCGGAATCAGCTGGGCGCTGTCACATACCTGTGATGGGGAAAAAGCTGGGGTCTATCACTCACCTGTGATGGGGAGAGAGCTGGGGTCTGTCGCACACCTGTGATTGGGAGAGAGCTGGGGCTCACCCATACCTGTGATGCGTAGACACCTAGTGGTTGTCACATACCTGTGATGTGGAGACAATGGGCGTTGTGACATACCTGTGATGGGGAGAGAGTTGGGGGCTGTTAGGCTCCTTTGATGTGGAGAC
Source organism: Balaenoptera ricei (assembly GCF_028023285.1). NCBI lineage: Eukaryota > Metazoa > Chordata > Mammalia > Artiodactyla > Balaenopteridae > Balaenoptera > Balaenoptera ricei. Next base: position 84,306,369 of record NC_082654.1, read on the forward strand.
AGCTAAGGTCTCTCAGACACCTGTGATGGGGAGAGAGCTGGGGGCTGTCACTCACATGTGATGGGGCGAGAGCTGGTGGCTGTCACACACCTGTGAATGGGAGAGAGCTGGGCATTGTCACTCACCTGTGATATGGAGACACCTGGGGACGGTCACACACCTGTGATGGAGAGAGAGCTGGGGGCTGTCACTCACTTGTGATGGGTAGAGAGATGGGGGCTGTCACATACATGTGTTGGAGCGATAGCTAGGGGCCGTCACCCACCTGTGAAAGGGAGAGAGCTGGGGGCTTTCACGCACCTGTGATATGGAGACGGCTGGGGACGGTCACACACCTGTGATGGGGAGAGAGCTGGGGGCTGTCACTCACTTGTGATGGGGAGAGCGATGGGGGCAGTGAATCAACTGTGATGGTGCGAGAGCTGGGGGCTGTCACCCACCTGTGATATGGAGACAGCTGGGGATGGTCACACACCTGTGATGAGGAGAGAGCTTGGCGTTGTCACATACCTATGATGTGGCGACAGCTGGGGGTTCTCACATACCTGTGATGGGGAGAGACTTGGGGTTTGTCAGGCACATGTGGTGCGGAGACAGCTGGGGGCTGTCACATACATGTTATGGGGAGAGATCGGGGGGCTGTATCTCACCGGTGATAGGGAGAGAGCTGGAGGATGTCACACACCTGTGATGGGGAGAGAGCTTGGGTTAGTCACACACCTGTGATGGGGAGAGAGATGGGGATTGTCACTTACTTGTAATTCTAAGACAGCTGGGGGCTGTCACACTGCTGTGATTGGGAGAGAGCTGGGGGCTGTCTCTCACCGGGGATGGGGAGAGAGCTGGGGGATGTCACACACCTGTGATGGGAAGGGAGCTTGGGGCTCTCACTCACTTGTGAAGGGGAAAGAGATGGGGACTGTCAAACACTTCTGATGAGGAGAGTGCTGGGGCAAGTCACATACCTGTGATGCGGAGTAAGGTAGTTGCTGTCACATACTTGTGATGTGGAGACAGCTGGGGGCTGTCACATACCTGTGATGGGGAGAGAGCTGAGGGCTATCACTCACCTGTGATGGGGAGAGAGCTGGGGTCTGTCACACACCTGTGATGGGGAGAGAGCTGGGCACTGTCAAGCACCTATGATGGGGAGAGAGCTGGGGGCTGTCACATACCTGTGATGCAGATAGAGCTGGTGGCTGTCACATACCTGTGATGTGGAGACAGCTTGCGACTGTAACATACCTGTGATGGGGAGAGAGTTGGGAGCTGTCAGACACCTTTGATGCGGAGACAGCTGGGGGCTGTCACATACTTGTGATGGGGAGACAGCCGGGGGCCGTCACTCACCTGTGATGGGGAGAGAGGTGGGGGCTGTCACACACCTGTGATGGGGAGAGAGATGGGGACTGTCACATACCTGTGAGGCGGAGACAGCTGGGGGTTGTCACACACCTGTGATGGGGAGAGAGTTGGGTCCTGTCAGGCACTTGTGATGCGGAGAGAGCTGGGGGCTGTCACATGCCTGTGATGTGGAGACAGCTGGGGCCTGTCACATACCTGTGATGGGGAGAGAGCTGCGGGCTGTCACACACCTGTGATGGGGAGAGAGTTGAGGATTGTCACATACTTGTAATGCTGAGACAGCTGGGGGCTGTCACACCCCGGTGATGGGTGTAGAGCTGGGGCTGTCACTCACCGGTGATGTGGAGACAGGTGGGGGCTGTCACATACCTGTGATGGGGAGAGAGCTTGTCGTTGTCACATACCTGTGATGTGGAGACTGCTGGGGGCTATCATATACCTGTAATTGGGAGAGAGCTGGGTGCTCACACATACCTATGATGCACAGAAAGCTAGTGGTTGTCACATCTCCCTGATGTGGAGATAATGGGGGTTGTGACATACCTCTGATGGGGAGAGAGTTGGGGGTGTTAGGGTCCTGTGATGCGGAGAAAGATGGAGTCTCTCATATACCTGTGATGCGGAGAGAGCTGGGATCTCTTGTTCACCTGAAATGGGGAGAGAGCTGGGGTCTGTCACACACCTGTGATGGGGAAAGAGATGGGGACTGTCAAACACCTGTGATGGGGAGAGACCTGGGGGCTGTCAGATACCTGTGATGCGGAGACAGCTGGTGTGTTTCACATACCTGTGATGTGGAGACAGCTGGGGGTTGACACATACCTGTGAAGGGGAGAAAGTTGGGGGCTGTCAGGCTCCTGTGATGCGGAATCAGCTGGGCGCTGTCACATACCTGTGATGGGGAAAAAGCTGGGGTCTATCACTCACCTGTGATGGGGAGAGAGCTGGGGTCTGTCGCCCACCTGTGATTGGGAGAGAGCTGGGGCTCACCCATACCTGTGATGCGTAGACACCTAGTGGTTGTCACATACCTGTGATGTGGAGACAATGGGCGTTGTGACATACCTGTGATGGGGAGAGAGTTGGGGGCTGTTAGGCTCCTTTGATGCGGAGACAGCTAAGGTCTCTCAGACACCTGTGATGGGGAGAGAGCTGGGGGCTGTCACTCACATGTGATGGGGCGAGAGCTGGTGGCTGTCACACACCTGTGAATGGGAGAGAGCTGGACATTGTCACTCACCTGTGATATGGAGACACCTGGGGACGGTCACACACCTGTGATCGAGAGAGAGCTGGAGGCTGTCACTCACTTGTGATGGGGAGATAGATGGGGGCTGTCACATACATGTGTTGGAGCGATAGCTAGGGGCCGTCACCCACCTGTGAAAGAGAGAGAGCTTGGCGTTGTCACGCACCTGTGATATGGAGATAGATGGGGACGGTCACACACCTGTGATGGAGGGAGAGCTGGGGGCTGTCACACACCTGTGATGGCGCGGGAGATGGGGACGGTCAAACACCTGTGATGGGGAGAGAGCTGGGGTCTGTCACATACCTGTGATGTTGAGACAAGTGGGGGCTGCCACATACCTCTGATGGGGAGATAGTTGGGGGCTTTCAGGCACCTGTGATGCGGACACAGCTGGGGTCTGTCACACACCTGTGATGTGGAGAGAGCTGGGGGCTGTCACTTACCTGTGATCAGGAGAGAGCTGGGGGCTGTCACACACCTGTGAAGGGGAAGGGATGGGGAATGTCACTCCCCTGTGATGGGGAGTGAGCTGGGGACTGACACACCTGTGATGGGGAGAGAGCTGGGGGCTGTCACTCGCCTCTAATGGGGAGAGAGCTCGCGGCTATCACACACCTGTGATGGGGAAAGACATGCGGACTGTCAAACACCTGTGATGGGGAGAGCCCTGGGGGCTGTCACATACCTGTGATGCGGAGACAGCTGGTGTCTTTCACATACCTCTGATGTGGAGACAGCTAAGGGCTAACACATACTTGTGATGGGGAGAAAGTTGGGTGCTGTCAGGCATCTGTGATGTGGAGATAGCTGGGAGTTGTCACATACGTGTGATTGGGAGAAAGCTGGGGTCTGTCACTCACCTATGATGTGGAGAGAGCTGGGGGCTATCACACAGCTTTGATGGGGAGAGAGATGGGGACTGTCACATACCTGTGACGCTGAGACAGCAGGGGGCTGTCACATAACTGTGACGGGTAGAGCTGGGGGCCGCCACTCACCTGTGATGGGGAGAGAGCTGGGGGCTGTCACTCACCTGTAATGAGGAGAAAGCTGGGCGTTGTCACTCACCTGTGATATGGAGAGAGCTGGGGACGGTCAAACACCTGTGATGGGGAGAGAGCTTGGGTTTGTCACATACCTGTGATATAGAGACAGCTGTGGTCTATCACATACCTATAATGGGGAGACAGCTGGGGGCTGTGACATACCTGTGATGGGGAAAGAGTAGGAGGCTGTCACGCACCTGTGATATAGAGACAGCTGGCGACGGTCACACAACTGTGATGGGGAGAGAGCTGGTGGCTGTCACTCACTTGTGATGGGGAGAGAGATGGGGGCTGTCAATCAACTGTGATGGGGCGAGAGCTGGGGCTTCCTCGCACCTGTGATATGTAGACAGCTGGGGATGGTCGAACACCTGTGACGAGGAGAGAGCTTGGCGTTGTCACATACCTGTGATGTGGAGACAGCTGCGGGCTGTCACACTGCTGTGATTGGGGGAGAGCTGGGGGCTGTCACTCACCGGGGATGGGGAGAGAGCTGGGTGCTCACACATACCTATGATGCACAGAAAGCTAGTGGTTGTCACATCCCTGTGATGTGGAGACAATGGGAGTTGTGACATACCTCTGATGGGGAGAGAGTTGGGGGTGTTAGAGTCCTGTGATGCGGAGAAAGATGGAGTCTCTCATATACCTGTGATGCGGAGAGAGCTGGGATCTCTTGTTCACCTGAAATGGGGAGAGAGCTGGGGTCTGTCACACACCTGTGATGGGGAAAGAGATGGGGACTGTCAAATACCTGTGATGGGGAGAGACCTGGGGGCTGTCAGATACCTGTGATGCGGAGACAGCTGGTGTGTTTCACATACCTGTGATGTGGAGACAGCTGGGGGTTGACACATACCTGTGAAGGGGAGAAAGTTGGGGGCTGTCAGGCTCCTGTGATGCGGAATCAGCTGGGCGCTGTCACATACCTGTGATGGGGAAAAAGCTGGGGTCTATCACTCACCTGTGATGAGGAGAGAGCTGGGGTCTGTCGCACACCTGTGATTGGGAGAGAGCTGGGGCTCACCCATACCTGTGATGCGTAGACACCTAGTGGTTGTCACATACCTGTGATGTGGAGACAATGGGCGTTGTGACATACCTGTGATGGGGAGAGAGTTGGGGGCTGTTAGGCTCCTGTGATGTGGAGACAGCTGGGGGCTCTCAGATACCTGTGATGGGGAGAGAGCTGGGGGCTGTCACTCACCTGTGATGGGGAGAGAGCTGGGGGCTGTCACACACCTGTGAATCTGAGAGAGCTGGGCATTGTCACTCACCTGTGATTTGGAGACACCTGGGGACGGTCACACACCTGTGATGGGGAGAGAGCTGGGGGCTGTCACTCACTTGTCATGGGGAGAGAGATGGGGGCTGTCACATACATGTGTTGGAGCGATAGCTAGGGGCCGTCACCCACCTGTGAAAGGGAGAGAGTTGGGGGTTTTCACGCACCTGTGATATGGAGACAGCTGGGGATGGTCACTCACCTGTGATGGGGAGAGAGCTGGGTTTCTCACATACCTGTGATGCGTAGACAGCTAGTGGTTGTCACATACCTGTGATGTGGAGACAATGGGCGTTGTGACATACCTGTGATCGTGAGAGAGGTGGGGGCTGTTAGGCATCTGTGATGCGGAGATAGCTGGGGGCTCTCAGATACCTGTGATGGGGAGAGAGCTGGGGGCTGTCACTCACCTGTGATGGGGAGAGAGCTGGTGGCTGTCACACACCTGTGAATAGGAGAGAGCTAGTCATTGTCACTCACCTGTGATATGGAGACACCTGGGGACGGTCACAAACCTGTGATGGGGAGAGAGCTGGGGGCTGTCACTCACTGTTGATGGGGAGAGAGATGGGTCTGTCACATACATGTGTTGGAGCGAGAGCTGGGGGCCGTCACCCACCTGTGAAAGGGAGAGAGCTGAGGGCTTTCACGCACCTCTGATATGGAGACAGCTGGGGACGGTCACACACCTGTGATGCGGAGAGAGCAGGGGGCAGTCACTCACTTGTGATGGGGAGAGAGATGGGGTCAGTCAATCAACTGTGATGGGGCGAGAGCTTGGGTCTGTCACCCACCTGTGAAGGGGAAAGAGCTGGGGGCTGTCACCCGCCTGTGATATGGAGACAGCTGGGTATGGTCATACACCTGTGATGAAGAGAGAGCTTGGCGTTGTCACATACCTGTGATGTGGCGACAGCTGCGGGCTCTCACATACCTGTGATGGAGAGAGACTTGGCGTTTGTCAGGCACATGTGGTGCGGAGACAGCTGGGGGCTGTCACATACCTGTTATGGGGAGAGATCGGGGGGCTGTATCTCACCGGTGATAGGGAGAGAGCTGGGGGATGTCACACACCTGTGATGGGGAGAGAGCTTGGGTTTGTCACACACCTGTGATGGGGAGAGAGATGGGGATTGTCACTTACTTGTAATTCTAAGACAGCTGGGGGCTGTCACACTGCTGTGATTGGGAGAGAGCTGGGGGCCGTCACTCACCTGTGATGGGGAGAGAGGTGGGGGCTGTCACACACCTGTGATGGGGAGAGAGATGGGGACTGTCACATACCTGTGAGGCGGAGACAGCTGGGGGTTGTCACACACCTGTGATGGGGAGAGAGTTGGGTCCTGTCAGGCACTTGTGATGCGGAGAGAGGTGGGGGCTGTCACATGCCTGTGATGTGGAGACAGCTGGGGCCTGTCACATACCTGTGATGGGGAGAGAGCTGCGGGCTGTCACACACCTGTGATGGGGAGAGAGTTGGGGATTGTCACATACTTGTAATGCTGAGACAGCTGGGGGCTGTCACACCCCGGTGATGGGTGTAGAGCTGGGGCTGTCACTCACCGGTGATGTGGAGACAGGTGGGGGCTGTCACATACCTGTGATGGGGAGAGAGCTTGTCGTTGTCACATACCTGTGATGTGGAGACTGCTGGGGGCTATCATATACCTGTAATTGGGAGAGAGCTGGGTGCTCACACATACCTATGATGCACAGAAAGCTAGTGGTTGTCACATCTCCCTGATGTGGAGATAATGGGGGTTGTGACATACCTCTGATGGGGAGAGAGTTGGGGGTGTTAGGGTCCTGTGATGCGGAGAAAGATGGAGTCTCTCATATACCTGTGATGCGGAGAGAGCTGGGATCTCTTGTTCACCTGAAATGGGGAGAGAGCTGGGGTCTGTCACACACCTGTGATGGGGAAAGAGATGGGGACTGTCAAATACCTGTGATGGGGAGAGACCTGGGGGCTGTCAGATACCTGTGATGCGGAGACAGCTGGTGTGTTTCACATACCTGTGATGTGGAGACAGCTGGGGGTTGACACATACCTGTGAAGGGGAGAAAGTTGGGGGCTGTCAGGCTCCTGTGATGCGGAATCAGCTGGGCGCTGTCACATACCTGTGATGGGGAAAAAGCTGGGGTCTATCACTCACCTGTGATGGGGAGAGAGCTGGGGTCTGTCGCACACCTGTGATTGGGAGAGAGCTGGGGCTCACCCATACCTGTGATGCGTAGACACCTAGTGGTTGTCACATACCTGTGATGTGGAGACAATGGGCGTTGTGACATACCTGTGATGGGGAGAGAGTTGGGGGCTGTTAGGCTCCTTTGATGCGGAGACAGCTAAGGTCTCTCAGACACCTGTGATGGGGAGAGAGCTGGGGGCTGTCACTCACATGTGATGGGGCGAGAGCTGGTGGCTGTCACACACCTGTGAATGGGAGAGAGCTGGACATTGTCACTCACCTGTGATATGGAGACACCTGGGGACGGTCACACACCTGTGATCGAGAGAGAGCTGGAGGCTGTCACTCACTTGTGATGGGGAGATAGATGGGGGCTGTCACATACATGTGTTGGAGCGATAGCTAGGGGCCGTCACCCACCTGTGAAAGAGAGAGAGCTTGGCGTTGTCACGCACCTGTGATATGGAGATAGATGGGGACGGTCACACACCTGTGATGGAGGGAGAGCTGGGGGCTGTCACACACCTGTGATGGCGCGGGAGATGGGGACGGTCAAACACCTGTGATGGGGAGAGAGCTGGGGTCTGTCACATACCTGTGATGTTGAGACAAGTGGGGGCTGCCACATACCTCTGATGGGGAGATAGTTGGGGGCTTTCAGGCACCTGTGATGCGGACACAGCTGGGGTCTGTCACACACCTGTGATGTGGAGAGAGCTGGGGGCTGTCACTTACCTGTGATCAGGAGAGAGCTGGGGGCTGTCACACACCTGTGAAGGGGAAGGGATGGGGAATGTCACTCCCCTGTGATGGGGAGTGAGCTGGGGACTGACACACCTGTGATGGGGAGAGAGCTGGGGGCTGTCACTCGCCTCTAATGGGGAGAGAGCTCGCGGCTATCACACACCTGTGATGGGGAAAGACATGCGGACTGTCAAACACCTGTGATGGGGAGAGCCCTGGGGGCTGTCACATACCTGTGATGCGGAGACAGCTGGTGTCTTTCACATACCTCTGATGTGGAGACAGCTAAGGGCTAACACATACTTGTGATGGGGAGAAAGTTGGGTGCTGTCAGGCATCTGTGATGTGGAGATAGCTGGGAGTTGTCACATACGTGTGATTGGGAGAAAGCTGGGGTCTGTCACTCACCTATGATGTGGAGAGAGCTGGGGGCTATCACACAGCTTTGATGGGGAGAGAGATGGGGACTGTCACATACCTGTGACGCTGAGACAGCAGGGGGCTGTCACATAACTGTGACGGGTAGAGCTGGGGGCCGCCACTCACCTGTGATGGGGAGAGAGCTGGGGGCTGTCACTCACCTGTAATGAGGAGAAAGCTGGGCGTTGTCACTCACCTGTGATATGGAGAGAGCTGGGGACGGTCAAACACCTGTGATGGGGAGAGAGCTTGGGTTTGTCACATACCTGTGATATAGAGACAGCTGTGGTCTATCACATACCTATAATGGGGAGACAGCTGGGGGCTGTGACATACCTGTGATGGGGAAAGAGTAGGAGGCTGTCACGCACCTGTGATATAGAGACAGCTGGCGACGGTCACACAACTGTGATGGGGAGAGAGCTGGTGGCTGTCACTCACTTGTGATGGGGAGAGAGATGGGGGCTGTCAATCAACTGTGATGGGGCGAGAGCTGGGGCTTCCTCGCACCTGTGATATGTAGACAGCTGGGGATGGTCGAACACCTGTGACGAGGAGAGAGCTTGGCGTTGTCACATACCTGTGATGTGGAGACAGCTGCGGGCTGTCACACTGCTGTGATTGGGGGAGAGCTGGGGGCTGTCACTCACCGGGGATGGGGAGAGAGCTGGGTGCTCACACATACCTATGATGCACAGAAAGCTAGTGGTTGTCACATCCCTGTGATGTGGAGACAATGGGGGTTGTGACATACCTCTGATGGGGAGAGAGTTGGGGGTGTTAGAGTCCTGTGATGCGGAGAAAGATGGAGTCTCTCATATACCTGTGATGCGGAGAGAGCTGGGATCTCTTGTTCACCTGAAATGGGGAGAGAGCTGGGGTCTGTCACACACCTGTGATGGGGAAAGAGATGGGGACTGTCAAATACCTGTGATGGGGAGAGACCTGGGGGCTGTCAGATACCTGTGATGCGGAGACAGCTGGTGTGTTTCACATACCTGTGATGTGGAGACAGCTGGGGGTTGACACATACCTGTGAAGGGGAGAAAGTTGGGGGCTGTCAGGCTCCTGTGATGCGGAATCAGCTGGGCGCTGTCACATACCTGTGATGGGGAAAAAGCTGGGGTCTATCACTCACCTGTGATGAGGAGAGAGCTGGGATCTGTCGCACACCTGTGATTGGGAGAGAGCTGGGGCTCATCCATACCTGTGATGCGTAGACACCTAGTGGTTGTCACATACCTGTGATGTGGAGACAATGGGCGTTGTGACATACCTGTGATGGGGAGAGAGTTGGGGGCTGTTAGGCTCCTGTGATGTGGAGACAGCTGGGGGCTCTCAGATACCTGTGATGGGGAGAGAGCTGGGGGCTGTCACTCACCTGTGATGGGGAGAGAGCTGGGGGCTGTCACACACCTGTGAATCTGAGAGAGCTGGGCATTGTCACTCACCTGTGATTTGGAGACACCTGGGGACGGTCACACACCTGTGATGGGGAGAGAGCTGGGGGCTGTCACTCACTTGTCATGGGTAGAGAGATGGGGGCTGTCACATACATGTGTTGGAGCGATAGCTAGGGGCCGTCACCCACCTGTGAAAGGGAGAGAGTTGGGGGTTTTCACGCACCTGTGATATGGAGACAGCTGGGGATGGTCACTCACCTGTGATGGGGAGAGAGCTGGGTTTCTCACATACCTGTGATGCGTAGACAGCTAGTGGTTGTCACATACCTGTGATGTGGAGACAATGGGCGTTGTGACATACCTGTGATCGTGAGAGAGGTGGGGGCTGTTAGGCATCTGTGATGCGGAGATAGCTGGGGGCTCTCAGATACCTGTGATGGGGAGAGAGCTGGGGGCTGTCACTCACCTGTGATGGGGAGAGAGCTGGTGGCTGTCACACACCTGTGAATAGGAGAGAGCTAGTCATTGTCACTCACCTGTGATATGGAGACACCTGGGGACGGTCACAAACCTGTGATGGGGAGAGAGCTGGGGGCTGTCACTCACTGTTGATGGGGAGAGAGATGGGTCTGTCACATACATGTGTTGGAGCGAGAGCTGGGGGCCGTCACCCACCTGTGAAAGGGAGAGAGCTGAGGGCTTTCACGCACCTCTGATATGGAGACAGCTGGGGACGGTCACACACCTGTGATGCGGAGAGAGCAGGGGGCAGTCACTCACTTGTGATGGGGAGAGAGATGGGGTCAGTCAATCAACTGTGATGGGGCGAGAGCTTGGGTCTGTCACCCACCTGTGAAGGGGAAAGAGCTGGGGGCTGTCACCCGCCTGTGATATGGAGACAGCTGGGTATGGTCATACACCTGTGATGAAGAGAGAGCTTGGCGTTGTCACATACCTGTGATGTGGCGACAGCTGCGGGCTCTCACATACCAGTGATGGAGAGAGACTTGGCGTTTGTCAGGCACATGTGGTGCGGAGACAGCTGGGGGCTGTCACATACCTGTTATGGGGAGAGATCGGGGGGCTGTATCTCACCGGTGATAGGGAGAGAGCTGGGGGATGTCACACACCTGTGATGGGGAGAGAGCTTGGGTTTGTCACACACCTGTGATGGGGAGAGAGATGGGGATTGTCACTTACTTGTAATTCTAAGACAGCTGGGGGCTGTCACACTGCTGTGATTGGGAGAGAGCTGGGGGCCGTCACTCACCTGTGATGGGGAGAGAGGTGGGGGCTGTCACACACCTGTGATGGGGAGAGAGATGGGGACTGTCACATACCTGTGAGGCGGAGACAGCTGGGGGTTGTCACACACCTGTGATGGGGAGAGAGTTGGGTCCTGTCAGGCACTTGTGATGCGGAGAGAGGTGGGGGCTGTCACATGCCTGTGATGTGGAGACAGCTGGGGCCTGTCACATACCTGTGATGGGGAGAGAGCTGCGGGCTGTCACACACCTGTGATGGGGAGAGAGTTGGGGATTGTCACATACTTGTAATGCTGAGACAGCTGGGGGCTGTCACACCCCGGTGATGGGTGTAGAGCTGGGGCTGTCACTCACCGGTGATGTGGAGACAGGTGGGGGCTGTCACATACCTGTGATGGGGAGAGAGCTTGTCGTTGTCACATACCTGTGATGTGGAGACTGCTGGGGGCTATCATATACCTGTAATTGGGAGAGAGCTGGGTGCTCACACATACCTATGATGCACAGAAAGCTAGTGGTTGTCACATCTCCCTGATGTGGAGATAATGGGGGTTGTGACATACCTCTGATGGGGAGAGAGTTGGGGGTGTTAGGGTCCTGTGATGCGGAGAAAGATGGAGTCTCTCATATACCTGTGATGCGGAGAGAGCTGGGATCTCGTGTTCACCTGAAATGGGGAGAGAGCTGGGGTCTGTCACACACCTGTGATGGGGAAAGAGATGGGGACTGTCAAATACCTGTGATGGGGAGAGACCTGGGGGCTGTCAGATACCTGTGATGCGGAGACAGCTGGTGTGTTTCACATACCTGTGATGTGGAGACAGCTGGGGGTTGACACATACCTGTGAAGGGGAGAAAGTTGGGGGCTGTCAGGCTCCTGTGATGCGGAATCAGCTGGGCGCTGTCACATACCTGTGATGGGGAAAAAGCTGGGGTCTATCACTCACCTGTGATGGGGAGAGAGCTGGGGTCTGTCGCACACCTGTGATTGGGAGAGAGCTGGGGCTCACCCATACCTGTGATGCGTAGACACCTAGTGGTTGTCACATACCTGTGATGTGGAGACAATGGGCGTTGTGACATACCTGTGATGGGGAGAGAGTTGGGGGCTGTTAGGCTCCTTTGATGCGGAGACAGCTAAGGTCTCTCAGACACCTGTGATGGGGAGAGAGCTGGGGGCTGTCACTCACATGTGATGGGGCGAGAGCTGGTGGCTGTCACACACCTGTGAATGGGAGAGAGCTGGACATTGTCACTCACCTGTGATATGGAGACACCTGGGGACGGTCACACACCTGTGATCGAGAGAGAGCTGGAGGCTGTCACTCACTTGTGATGGGGAGATAGATGGGGGCTGTCACATACATGTGTTGGAGCGATAGCTAGGGGCCGTCACCCACCTGTGAAAGAGAGAGAGCTTGGCGTTGTCACGCACCTGTGATATGGAGATAGATGGGGACGGTCACACACCTGTGATGGAGGGAGAGCTGGGGGCTGTCACACACCTGTGATGGCGCGGGAGATGGGGACGGTCAAACACCTGTGATGGGGAGAGAGCTGGGGTCTGTCACATACCTGTGATGTTGAGACAAGTGGGGGCTGCCACATACCTCTGATGGGGAGATAGTTGGGGGCTTTCAGGCACCTGTGATGCGGACACAGCTGGGGTCTGTCACACACCTGTGATGTGGAGAGAGCTGGGGGCTGTCACTTACCTGTGATCAGGAGAGAGCTGGGGGCTGTCACACACCTGTGAAGGGGAAGGGATGGGGAATGTCACTCCCCTGTGATGGGGAGTGAGCTGGGGACTGACACACCTGTGATGGGGAGAGAGCTGGGGGCTGTCACTCGCCTCTAATGGGGAGAGAGCTCGCGGCTATCACACACCTGTGATGGGGAAAGACATGCGGACTGTCAAACACCTGTGATGGGGAGAGCCCTGGGGGCTGTCACATACCTGTGATGCGGAGACAGCTGGTGTCTTTCACATACCTCTGATGTGGAGACAGCTAAGGGCTAACACATACTTGTGATGGGGAGAAAGTTGGGTGCTGTCAGGCATCTGTGATGTGGAGATAGCTGGGAGTTGTCACATACGTGTGATTGGGAGAAAGCTGGGGTCTGTCACTCACCTATGATGTGGAGAGAGCTGGGGGCTATCACACAGCTTTGATGGGGAGAGAGATGGGGACTGTCACATACCTGTGACGCTGAGACAGCAGGGGGCTGTCACATAACTGTGACGGGTAGAGCTGGGGGCCGCCACTCACCTGTGATGGGGAGAGAGCTGGGGGCTGTCACTCACCTGTAATGAGGAGAAAGCTGGGCGTTGTCACTCACCTGTGATATGGAGAGAGCTGGGGACGGTCAAACACCTGTGATGGGGAGAGAGCTTGGGTTTGTCACATACCTGTGATATAGAGACAGCTGTGGTCTATCACATACCTATAATGGGGAGACAGCTGGGGGCTGTGACATACCTGTGATGGGGAAAGAGTAGGAGGCTGTCACGCACCTGTGATATAGAGACAGCTGGCGACGGTCACACAACTGTGATGGGGAGAGAGCTGGTGGCTGTCACTCACTTGTGATGGGGAGAGAGATGGGGGCTGTCAATCAACTGTGATGGGGCGAGAGCTGGGGCTTCCTCGCACCTGTGATATGTAGACAGCTGGGGATGGTCGAACACCTGTGACGAGGAGAGAGCTTGGCGTTGTCACATACCTGTGATGTGGAGACAGCTGCGGGCTGTCACACTGCTGTGATTGGGGGAGAGCTGGGGGCTGTCACTCACCGGGGATGGGGAGAGAGCTGGGTGCTCACACATACCTATGATGCACAGAAAGCTAGTGGTTGTCACATCCCTGTGATGTGGAGACAATGGGGGTTGTGACATACCTCTGATGGGGAGAGAGTTGGGGGTGTTAGAGTCCTGTGATGCGGAGAAAGATGGAGTCTCTCATATACCTGTGATGCGGAGAGAGCTGGGATCTCTTGTTCACCTGAAATGGGGAGAGAGCTGGGGTCTGTCACACACCTGTGATGGGGAAAGAGATGGGGACTGTCAAATACCTGTGATGGGGAGAGACCTGGGGGCTGTCAGATACCTGTGATGCGGAGACAGCTGGTGTGTTTCACATACCTGTGATGTGGAGACAGCTGGGGGTTGACACATACCTGTGAAGGGGAGAAAGTTGGGGGCTGTCAGGCTCCTGTGATGCGGAATCAGCTGGGCGCTGTCACATACCTGTGATGGGGAAAAAGCTGGGGTCTATCACTCACCTGTGATGAGGAGAGAGCTGGGATCTGTCGCACACCTGTGATTGGGAGAGAGCTGGGGCTCATCCATACCTGTGATGCGTAGACACCTAGTGGTTGTCACATACCTGTGATGTGGAGACAATGGGCGTTGTGACATACCTGTGATGGGGAGAGAGTTGGGGGCTGTTAGGCTCCTGTGATGTGGAGACAGCTGGGGGCTCTCAGATACCTGTGATGGGGAGAGAGCTGGGGGCTGTCACTCACCTGTGATGGGGAGAGAGATGGGGGCTGTCACATACATGTGTTGGAGCGATAGCTAGGGGCCGTCACCCACCTGTGAAAGGGAGAGAGTTGGGGGTTTTCACGCACCTGTGATATGGAGACAGCTGGGGATGGTCACTCACCTGTGATGGGGAGAGAGCTGGGTTTCTCACATACCTGTGATGCGTAGACAGCTAGTGGTTGTCACATACCTGTGATGTGGAGACAATGGGCGTTGTGACATACCTGTGATCGTGAGAGAGGTGGGGGCTGTTAGGCATCTGTGATGCGGAGATAGCTGGGGGCTCTCAGATACCTGTGATGGGGAGAGAGCTGGGGGCTGTCACTCACCTGTGATGGGGAGAGAGCTGGTGGCTGTCACACACCTGTGAATAGGAGAGAGCTAGTCATTGTCACTCACCTGTGATATGGAGACACCTGGGGACGGTCACAAACCTGTGATGGGGAGAGAGCTGGGGGCTGTCACTCACTGTTGATGGGGAGAGAGATGGGTCTGTCACATACATGTGTTGGAGCGAGAGCTGGGGGCCGTCACCCACCTGTGAAAGGGAGAGAGCTGAGGGCTTTCACGCACCTCTGATATGGAGACAGCTGGGGACGGTCACACACCTGTGATGCGGAGAGAGCAGGGGGCAGTCACTCACTTGTGATGGGGAGAGAGATGGGGTCAGTCAATCAACTGTGATGGGGCGAGAGCTTGGGTCTGTCACCCACCTGTGAAGGGGAAAGAGCTGGGGGCTGTCACCCGCCTGTGATATGGAGACAGCTGGGTATGGTCATACACCTGTGATGAAGAGAGAGCTTGGCGTTGTCACATACCTGTGATGTGGCGACAGCTGCGGGCTCTCACATACCAGTGATGGAGAGAGACTTGGCGTTTGTCAGGCACATGTGGTGCGGAGACAGCTGGGGGCTGTCACATACCTGTTATGGGGAGAGATCGGGGGGCTGTATCTCACCGGTGATAGGGAGAGAGCTGGGGGATGTCACACACCTGTGATGGGGAGAGAGCTTGGGTTTGTCACACACCTGTGATGGGGAGAGAGATGGGGATTGTCACTTACTTGTAATTCTAAGACAGCTGGGGGCTGTCACACTGCTGTGATTGGGAGAGAGCTGGGGGCCGTCACTCACCTGTGATGGGGAGAGAGGTGGGGGCTGTCACACACCTGTGATGGGGAGAGAGATGGGGACTGTCACATACCTGTGAGGCGGAGACAGCTGGGGGTTGTCACACACCTGTGATGGGGAGAGAGTTGGGTCCTGTCAGGCACTTGTGATGCGGAGAGAGGTGGGGGCTGTCACATGCCTGTGATGTGGAGACAGCTGGGGCCTGTCACATACCTGTGATGGGGAGAGAGCTGCGGGCTGTCACACACCTGTGATGGGGAGAGAGTTGGGGATTGTCACATACTTGTAATGCTGAGACAGCTGGGGGCTGTCACACCCCGGTGATGGGTGTAGAGCTGGGGCTGTCACTCACCGGTGATGTGGAGACAGGTGGGGGCTGTCACATACCTGTGATGGGGAGAGAGCTTGTCGTTGTCACATACCTGTGATGTGGAGACTGCTGGGGGCTATCATATACCTGTAATTGGGAGAGAGCTGGGTGCTCACACATACCTATGATGCACAGAAAGCTAGTGGTTGTCACATCTCCCTGATGTGGAGATAATGGGGGTTGTGACATACCTCTGATGGGGAGAGAGTTGGGGGTGTTAGGGTCCTGTGATGCGGAGAAAGATGGAGTCTCTCATATACCTGTGATGCGGAGAGAGCTGGGATCTCGTGTTCACCTGAAATGGGGAGAGAGCTGGGGTCTGTCACACACCTGTGATGGGGAAAGAGATGGGGACTGTCAAATACCTGTGATGGGGAGAGACCTGGGGGCTGTCAGATACCTGTGATGCGGAGACAGCTGGTGTGTTTCACATACCTGTGATGTGGAGACAGCTGGGGGTTGACACATACCTGTGAAGGGGAGAAAGTTGGGGGCTGTCAGGCTCCTGTGATGCGGAATCAGCTGGGCGCTGTCACATACCTGTGATGGGGAAAAAGCTGGGGTCTATCACTCACCTGTGATGGGGAGAGAGCTGGGGTCTGTCGCACACCTGTGATTGGGAGAGAGCTGGGGCTCACCCATACCTGTGATGCGTAGACACCTAGTGGTTGTCACATACCTGTGATGTGGAGACAATGGGCGTTGTGACATACCTGTGATGGGGAGAGAGTTGGGGGCTGTTAGGCTCCTTTGATGCGGAGACAGCTAAGGTCTCTCAGACACCTGTGATGGGGAGAGAGCTGGGGGCTGTCACTCACATGTGATGGGGCGAGAGCTGGTGGCTGTCACACACCTGTGAATGGGAGAGAGCTGGACATTGTCACTCACCTGTGATATGGAGACACCTGGGGACGGTCACACACCTGTGATCGAGAGAGAGCTGGAGGCTGTCACTCACTTGTGATGGGGAGATAGATGGGGGCTGTCACATACATGTGTTGGAGCGATAGCTAGGGGCCGTCACCCACCTGTGAAAGAGAGAGAGCTTGGCGTTGTCACGCACCTGTGATATGGAGATAGATGGGGACGGTCACACACCTGTGATGGAGGGAGAGCTGGGGGCTGTCACACACCTGTGATGGCGCGGGAGATGGGGACGGTCAAACACCTGTGATGGGGAGAGAGCTGGGGTCTGTCACATACCTGTGATGTTGAGACAAGTGGGGGCTGCCACATACCTCTGATGGGGAGATAGTTGGGGGCTTTCAGGCACCTGTGATGCGGACACAGCTGGGGTCTGTCACACACCTGTGATGTGGAGAGAGCTGGGGGCTGTCACTTACCTGTGATCAGGAGAGAGCTGGGGGCTGTCACACACCTGTGAAGGGGAAGGGATGGGGAATGTCACTCCCCTGTGATGGGGAGTGAGCTGGGGACTGACACACCTGTGATGGGGAGAGAGCTGGGGGCTGTCACTCGCCTCTAATGGGGAGAGAGCTCGCGGCTATCACACACCTGTGATGGGGAAAGACATGCGGACTGTCAAACACCTGTGATGGGGAGAGCCCTGGGGGCTGTCACATACCTGTGATGCGGAGACAGCTGGTGTCTTTCACATACCTCTGATGTGGAGACAGCTAAGGGCTAACACATACTTGTGATGGGGAGAAAGTTGGGTGCTGTCAGGCATCTGTGATGTGGAGATAGCTGGGAGTTGTCACATACGTGTGATTGGGAGAAAGCTGGGGTCTGTCACTCACCTATGATGTGGAGAGAGCTGGGGGCTATCACACAGCTTTGATGGGGAGAGAGATGGGGACTGTCACATACCTGTGACGCTGAGACAGCAGGGGGCTGTCACATAACTGTGACGGGTAGAGCTGGGGGCCGCCACTCACCTGTGATGGGGAGAGAGCTGGGGGCTGTCACTCACCTGTAATGAGGAGAAAGCTGGGCGTTGTCACTCACCTGTGATATGGAGAGAGCTGGGGACGGTCAAACACCTGTGATGGGGAGAGAGCTTGGGTTTGTCACATACCTGTGATATAGAGACAGCTGTGGTCTATCACATACCTATAATGGGGAGACAGCTGGGGGCTGTGACATACCTGTGATGGGGAAAGAGTAGGAGGCTGTCACGCACCTGTGATATAGAGACAGCTGGCGACGGTCACACAACTGTGATGGGGAGAGAGCTGGTGGCTGTCACTCACTTGTGATGGGGAGAGAGATGGGGGCTGTCAATCAACTGTGATGGGGCGAGAGCTGGGGCTTCCTCGCACCTGTGATATGTAGACAGCTGGGGATGGTCGAACACCTGTGACGAGGAGAGAGCTTGGCGTTGTCACATACCTGTGATGTGGAGACAGCTGCGGGCTGTCACACTGCTGTGATTGGGGGAGAGCTGGGGGCTGTCACTCACCGGGGATGGGGAGAGAGCTGGGTGCTCACACATACCTATGATGCACAGAAAGCTAGTGGTTGTCACATCCCTGTGATGTGGAGACAATGGGGGTTGTGACATACCTCTGATGGGGAGAGAGTTGGGGGTGTTAGAGTCCTGTGATGCGGAGAAAGATGGAGTCTCTCATATACCTGTGATGCGGAGAGAGCTGGGATCTCTTGTTCACCTGAAATGGGGAGAGAGCTGGGGTCTGTCACACACCTGTGATGGGGAAAGAGATGGGGACTGTCAAATACCTGTGATGGGGAGAGACCTGGGGGCTGTCAGATACCTGTGATGCGGAGACAGCTGGTGTGTTTCACATACCTGTGATGTGGAGACAGCTGGGGGTTGACACATACCTGTGAAGGGGAGAAAGTTGGGGGCTGTCAGGCTCCTGTGATGCGGAATCAGCTGGGCGCTGTCACATACCTGTGATGGGGAAAAAGCTGGGGTCTATCACTCACCTGTGATGAGGAGAGAGCTGGGATCTGTCGCACACCTGTGATTGGGAGAGAGCTGGGGCTCATCCATACCTGTGATGCGTAGACACCTAGTGGTTGTCACATACCTGTGATGTGGAGACAATGGGCGTTGTGACATACCTGTGATGGGGAGAGAGTTGGGGGCTGTTAGGCTCCTGTGATGTGGAGACAGCTGGGGGCTCTCAGATACCTGTGATGGGGAGAGAGCTGGGGGCTGTCACTCACCTGTGATGGGGAGAGAGCTGGGGGCTGTCACATACATGTGTTGGAGCGATAGCTAGGGGCCGTCACCCACCTGTGAAAGGGAGAGAGTTGGGGGTTTTCACGCACCTGTGATATGGAGACAGCTGGGGATGGTCACTCACCTGTGATGGGGAGAGAGCTGGGTTTCTCACATACCTGTGATGCGTAGACAGCTAGTGGTTGTCACATACCTGTGATGTGGAGACAATGGGCGTTGTGACATACCTGTGATCGTGAGAGAGGTGGGGGCTGTTAGGCATCTGTGATGCGGAGATAGCTGGGGGCTCTCAGATACCTGTGATGGGGAGAGAGCTGGGGGCTGTCACTCACCTGTGATGGGGAGAGAGCTGGTGGCTGTCACACACCTGTGAATAGGAGAGAGCTAGTCATTGTCACTCACCTGTGATATGGAGACACCTGGGGACGGTCACAAACCTGTGATGGGGAGAGAGCTGGGGGCTGTCACTCACTGTTGATGGGGAGAGAGATGGGTCTGTCACATACATGTGTTGGAGCGAGAGCTGGGGGCCGTCACCCACCTGTGAAAGGGAGAGAGCTGAGGGCTTTCACGCACCTCTGATATGGAGACAGCTGGGGACGGTCACACACCTGTGATGCGGAGAGAGCAGGGGGCAGTCACTCACTTGTGATGGGGAGAGAGATGGGGTCAGTCAATCAACTGTGATGGGGCGAGAGCTTGGGTCTGTCACCCACCTGTGAAGGGGAAAGAGCTGGGGGCTGTCACCCGCCTGTGATATGGAGACAGCTGGGTATGGTCATACACCTGTGATGAAGAGAGAGCTTGGCGTTGTCACATACCTGTGATGTGGCGACAGCTGCGGGCTCTCACATACCAGTGATGGAGAGAGACTTGGCGTTTGTCAGGCACATGTGGTGCGGAGACAGCTGGGGGCTGTCACATACCTGTTATGGGGAGAGATCGGGGGGCTGTATCTCACCGGTGATAGGGAGAGAGCTGGGGGATGTCACACACCTGTGATGGGGAGAGAGCTTGGGTTTGTCACACACCTGTGATGGGGAGAGAGATGGGGATTGTCACTTACTTGTAATTCTAAGACAGCTGGGGGCTGTCACACTGCTGTGATTGGGAGAGAGCTGGGGGCCGTCACTCACCTGTGATGGGGAGAGAGGTGGGGGCTGTCACACACCTGTGATGGGGAGAGAGATGGGGACTGTCACATACCTGTGAGGCGGAGACAGCTGGGGGTTGTCACACACCTGTGATGGGGAGAGAGTTGGGTCCTGTCAGGCACTTGTGATGCGGAGAGAGGTGGGGGCTGTCACATGCCTGTGATGTGGAGACAGCTGGGGCCTGTCACATACCTGTGATGGGGAGAGAGCTGCGGGCTGTCACACACCTGTGATGGGGAGAGAGTTGGGGATTGTCACATACTTGTAATGCTGAGACAGCTGGGGGCTGTCACACCCCGGTGATGGGTGTAGAGCTGGGGCTGTCACTCACCGGTGATGTGGAGACAGGTGGGGGCTGTCACATACCTGTGATGGGGAGAGAGCTTGTCGTTGTCACATACCTGTGATGTGGAGACTGCTGGGGGCTATCATATACCTGTAATTGGGAGAGAGCTGGGTGCTCACACATACCTATGATGCACAGAAAGCTAGTGGTTGTCACATCTCCCTGATGTGGAGATAATGGGGGTTGTGACATACCTCTGATGGGGAGAGAGTTGGGGGTGTTAGGGTCCTGTGATGCGGAGAAAGATGGAGTCTCTCATATACCTGTGATGCGGAGAGAGCTGGGATCTCGTGTTCACCTGAAATGGGGAGAGAGCTGGGGTCTGTCACACACCTGTGATGGGGAAAGAGATGGGGACTGTCAAATACCTGTGATGGGGAGAGACCTGGGGGCTGTCAGATACCTGTGATGCGGAGACAGCTGGTGTGTTTCACATACCTGTGATGTGGAGACAGCTGGGGGTTGACACATACCTGTGAAGGGGAGAAAGTTGGGGGCTGTCAGGCTCCTGTGATGCGGAATCAGCTGGGCGCTGTCACATACCTGTGATGGGGAAAAAGCTGGGGTCTATCACTCACCTGTGATGGGGAGAGAGCTGGGGTCTGTCGCACACCTGTGATTGGGAGAGAGCTGGGGCTCACCCATACCTGTGATGCGTAGACACCTAGTGGTTGTCACATACCTGTGATGTGGAGACAATGGGCGTTGTGACATACCTGTGATGGGGAGAGAGTTGGGGGCTGTTAGGCTCCTTTGATGCGGAGACAGCTAAGGTCTCTCAGACACCTGTGATGGGGAGAGAGCTGGGGGCTGTCACTCACATGTGATGGGGCGAGAGCTGGTGGCTGTCACACACCTGTGAATGGGAGAGAGCTGGACATTGTCACTCACCTGTGATATGGAGACACCTGGGGACGGTCACACACCTGTGATCGAGAGAGAGCTGGAGGCTGTCACTCACTTGTGATGGGGAGATAGATGGGGGCTGTCACATACATGTGTTGGAGCGATAGCTAGGGGCCGTCACCCACCTGTGAAAGAGAGAGAGCTTGGCGTTGTCACGCACCTGTGATATGGAGATAGATGGGGACGGTCACACACCTGTGATGGAGGGAGAGCTGGGGGCTGTCACACACCTGTGATGGCGCGGGAGATGGGGACGGTCAAACACCTGTGATGGGGAGAGAGCTGGGGTCTGTCACATACCTGTGATGTTGAGACAAGTGGGGGCTGCCACATACCTCTGATGGGGAGATAGTTGGGGGCTTTCAGGCACCTGTGATGCGGACACAGCTGGGGTCTGTCACACACCTGTGATGTGGAGAGAGCTGGGGGCTGTCACTTACCTGTGATCAGGAGAGAGCTGGGGGCTGTCACACACCTGTGAAGGGGAAGGGATGGGGAATGTCACTCCCCTGTGATGGGGAGTGAGCTGGGGACTGACACACCTGTGATGGGGAGAGAGCTGGGGGCTGTCACTCGCCTCTAATGGGGAGAGAGCTCGCGGCTATCACACACCTGTGATGGGGAAAGACATGCGGACTGTCAAACACCTGTGATGGGGAGAGCCCTGGGGGCTGTCACATACCTGTGATGCGGAGACAGCTGGTGTCTTTCACATACCTCTGATGTGGAGACAGCTAAGGGCTAACACATACTTGTGATGGGGAGAAAGTTGGGTGCTGTCAGGCATCTGTGATGTGGAGATAGCTGGGAGTTGTCACATACGTGTGATTGGGAGAAAGCTGGGGTCTGTCACTCACCTATGATGTGGAGAGAGCTGGGGGCTATCACACAGCTTTGATGGGGAGAGAGATGGGGACTGTCACATACCTGTGACGCTGAGACAGCAGGGGGCTGTCACATAACTGTGACGGGTAGAGCTGGGGGCCGCCACTCACCTGTGATGGGGAGAGAGCTGGGGGCTGTCACTCACCTGTAATGAGGAGAAAGCTGGGCGTTGTCACTCACCTGTGATATGGAGAGAGCTGGGGACGGTCAAACACCTGTGATGGGGAGAGAGCTTGGGTTTGTCACATACCTGTGATATAGAGACAGCTGTGGTCTATCACATACCTATAATGGGGAGACAGCTGGGGGCTGTGACATACCTGTGATGGGGAAAGAGTAGGAGGCTGTCACGCACCTGTGATATAGAGACAGCTGGCGACGGTCACACAACTGTGATGGGGAGAGAGCTGGTGGCTGTCACTCACTTGTGATGGGGAGAGAGATGGGGGCTGTCAATCAACTGTGATGGGGCGAGAGCTGGGGCTTCCTCGCACCTGTGATATGTAGACAGCTGGGGATGGTCGAACACCTGTGACGAGGAGAGAGCTTGGCGTTGTCACATACCTGTGATGTGGAGACAGCTGCGGGCTGTCACACTGCTGTGATTGGGGGAGAGCTGGGGGCTGTCACTCACCGGGGATGGGGAGAGAGCTGGGTGCTCACACATACCTATGATGCACAGAAAGCTAGTGGTTGTCACATCCCTGTGATGTGGAGACAATGGGGGTTGTGACATACCTCTGATGGGGAGAGAGTTGGGGGTGTTAGAGTCCTGTGATGCGGAGAAAGATGGAGTCTCTCATATACCTGTGATGCGGAGAGAGCTGGGATCTCTTGTTCACCTGAAATGGGGAGAGAGCTGGGGTCTGTCACACACCTGTGATGGGGAAAGAGATGGGGACTGTCAAATACCTGTGATGGGGAGAGACCTGGGGGCTGTCAGATACCTGTGATGCGGAGACAGCTGGTGTGTTTCACATACCTGTGATGTGGAGACAGCTGGGGGTTGACACATACCTGTGAAGGGGAGAAAGTTGGGGGCTGTCAGGCTCCTGTGATGCGGAATCAGCTGGGCGCTGTCACATACCTGTGATGGGGAAAAAGCTGGGGTCTATCACTCACCTGTGATGAGGAGAGAGCTGGGATCTGTCGCACACCTGTGATTGGGAGAGAGCTGGGGCTCATCCATACCTGTGATGCGTAGACACCTAGTGGTTGTCACATACCTGTGATGTGGAGACAATGGGCGTTGTGACATACCTGTGATGGGGAGAGAGTTGGGGGCTGTTAGGCTCCTGTGATGTGGAGACAGCTGGGGGCTCTCAGATACCTGTGATGGGGAGAGAGCTGGGGGCTGTCACTCACCTGTGATGGGGAGAGAGATGGGGGCTGTCACATACATGTGTTGGAGCGATAGCTAGGGGCCGTCACCCACCTGTGAAAGGGAGAGAGTTGGGGGTTTTCACGCACCTGTGATATGGAGACAGCTGGGGATGGTCACTCACCTGTGATGGGGAGAGAGCTGGGTTTCTCACATACCTGTGATGCGTAGACAGCTAGTGGTTGTCACATACCTGTGATGTGGAGACAATGGGCGTTGTGACATACCTGTGATCGTGAGAGAGGTGGGGGCTGTTAGGCATCTGTGATGCGGAGATAGCTGGGGGCTCTCAGATACCTGTGATGGGGAGAGAGCTGGGGGCTGTCACTCACCTGTGATGGGGAGAGAGCTGGTGGCTGTCACACACCTGTGAATAGGAGAGAGCTAGTCATTGTCACTCACCTGTGATATGGAGACACCTGGGGACGGTCACAAACCTGTGATGGGGAGAGAGCTGGGGGCTGTCACTCACTGTTGATGGGGAGAGAGATGGGTCTGTCACATACATGTGTTGGAGCGAGAGCTGGGGGCCGTCACCCACCTGTGAAAGGGAGAGAGCTGAGGGCTTTCACGCACCTCTGATATGGAGACAGCTGGGGACGGTCACACACCTGTGATGCGGAGAGAGCAGGGGGCAGTCACTCACTTGTGATGGGGAGAGAGATGGGGTCAGTCAATCAACTGTGATGGGGCGAGAGCTTGGGTCTGTCACCCACCTGTGAAGGGGAAAGAGCTGGGGGCTGTCACCCGCCTGTGATATGGAGACAGCTGGGTATGGTCATACACCTGTGATGAAGAGAGAGCTTGGCGTTGTCACATACCTGTGATGTGGCGACAGCTGCGGGCTCTCACATACCAGTGATGGAGAGAGACTTGGCGTTTGTCAGGCACATGTGGTGCGGAGACAGCTGGGGGCTGTCACATACCTGTTATGGGGAGAGATCGGGGGGCTGTATCTCACCGGTGATAGGGAGAGAGCTGGGGGATGTCACACACCTGTGATGGGGAGAGAGCTTGGGTTTGTCACACACCTGTGATGGGGAGAGAGATGGGGATTGTCACTTACTTGTAATTCTAAGACAGCTGGGGGCTGTCACACTGCTGTGATTGGGAGAGAGCTGGGGGCCGTCACTCACCTGTGATGGGGAGAGAGGTGGGGGCTGTCACACACCTGTGATGGGGAGAGAGATGGGGACTGTCACATACCTGTGAGGCGGAGACAGCTGGGGGTTGTCACACACCTGTGATGGGGAGAGAGTTGGGTCCTGTCAGGCACTTGTGATGCGGAGAGAGGTGGGGGCTGTCACATGCCTGTGATGTGGAGACAGCTGGGGCCTGTCACATACCTGTGATGGGGAGAGAGCTGCGGGCTGTCACACACCTGTGATGGGGAGAGAGTTGGGGATTGTCACATACTTGTAATGCTGAGACAGCTGGGGGCTGTCACACCCCGGTGATGGGTGTAGAGCTGGGGCTGTCACTCACCGGTGATGTGGAGACAGGTGGGGGCTGTCACATACCTGTGATGGGGAGAGAGCTTGTCGTTGTCACATACCTGTGATGTGGAGACTGCTGGGGGCTATCATATACCTGTAAT
Source organism: Balaenoptera ricei (assembly GCF_028023285.1). Classification (NCBI taxonomy): domain Eukaryota; kingdom Metazoa; phylum Chordata; class Mammalia; order Artiodactyla; family Balaenopteridae; genus Balaenoptera; species Balaenoptera ricei. The sequence goes on from NC_082654.1 coordinate 84,331,820, forward strand.
TGGGAGAGAGCTGGGTGCTCACACATACCTATGATGCACAGAAAGCTAGTGGTTGTCACATCTCCCTGATGTGGAGATAATGGGGGTTGTGACATACCTCTGATGGGGAGAGAGTTGGGGGTGTTAGGGTCCTGTGATGCGGAGAAAGATGGAGTCTCTCATATACCTGTGATGCGGAGAGAGCTGGGATCTCGTGTTCACCTGAAATGGGGAGAGAGCTGGGGTCTGTCACACACCTGTGATGGGGAAAGAGATGGGGACTGTCAAATACCTGTGATGGGGAGAGACCTGGGGGCTGTCAGATACCTGTGATGCGGAGACAGCTGGTGTGTTTCACATACCTGTGATGTGGAGACAGCTGGGGGTTGACACATACCTGTGAAGGGGAGAAAGTTGGGGGCTGTCAGGCTCCTGTGATGCGGAATCAGCTGGGCGCTGTCACATACCTGTGATGGGGAAAAAGCTGGGGTCTATCACTCACCTGTGATGGGGAGAGAGCTGGGGTCTGTCGCACACCTGTGATTGGGAGAGAGCTGGGGCTCACCCATACCTGTGATGCGTAGACACCTAGTGGTTGTCACATACCTGTGATGTGGAGACAATGGGCGTTGTGACATACCTGTGATGGGGAGAGAGTTGGGGGCTGTTAGGCTCCTTTGATGCGGAGACAGCTAAGGTCTCTCAGACACCTGTGATGGGGAGAGAGCTGGGGGCTGTCACTCACATGTGATGGGGCGAGAGCTGGTGGCTGTCACACACCTGTGAATGGGAGAGAGCTGGACATTGTCACTCACCTGTGATATGGAGACACCTGGGGACGGTCACACACCTGTGATCGAGAGAGAGCTGGAGGCTGTCACTCACTTGTGATGGGGAGATAGATGGGGGCTGTCACATACATGTGTTGGAGCGATAGCTAGGGGCCGTCACCCACCTGTGAAAGAGAGAGAGCTTGGCGTTGTCACGCACCTGTGATATGGAGATAGATGGGGACGGTCACACACCTGTGATGGAGGGAGAGCTGGGGGCTGTCACACACCTGTGATGGCGCGGGAGATGGGGACGGTCAAACACCTGTGATGGGGAGAGAGCTGGGGTCTGTCACATACCTGTGATGTTGAGACAAGTGGGGGCTGCCACATACCTCTGATGGGGAGATAGTTGGGGGCTTTCAGGCACCTGTGATGCGGACACAGCTGGGGTCTGTCACACACCTGTGATGTGGAGAGAGCTGGGGGCTGTCACTTACCTGTGATCAGGAGAGAGCTGGGGGCTGTCACACACCTGTGAAGGGGAAGGGATGGGGAATGTCACTCCCCTGTGATGGGGAGTGAGCTGGGGACTGACACACCTGTGATGGGGAGAGAGCTGGGGGCTGTCACTCGCCTCTAATGGGGAGAGAGCTCGCGGCTATCACACACCTGTGATGGGGAAAGACATGCGGACTGTCAAACACCTGTGATGGGGAGAGCCCTGGGGGCTGTCACATACCTGTGATGCGGAGACAGCTGGTGTCTTTCACATACCTCTGATGTGGAGACAGCTAAGGGCTAACACATACTTGTGATGGGGAGAAAGTTGGGTGCTGTCAGGCATCTGTGATGTGGAGATAGCTGGGAGTTGTCACATACGTGTGATTGGGAGAAAGCTGGGGTCTGTCACTCACCTATGATGTGGAGAGAGCTGGGGGCTATCACACAGCTTTGATGGGGAGAGAGATGGGGACTGTCACATACCTGTGACGCTGAGACAGCAGGGGGCTGTCACATAACTGTGACGGGTAGAGCTGGGGGCCGCCACTCACCTGTGATGGGGAGAGAGCTGGGGGCTGTCACTCACCTGTAATGAGGAGAAAGCTGGGCGTTGTCACTCACCTGTGATATGGAGAGAGCTGGGGACGGTCAAACACCTGTGATGGGGAGAGAGCTTGGGTTTGTCACATACCTGTGATATAGAGACAGCTGTGGTCTATCACATACCTATAATGGGGAGACAGCTGGGGGCTGTGACATACCTGTGATGGGGAAAGAGTAGGAGGCTGTCACGCACCTGTGATATAGAGACAGCTGGCGACGGTCACACAACTGTGATGGGGAGAGAGCTGGTGGCTGTCACTCACTTGTGATGGGGAGAGAGATGGGGGCTGTCAATCAACTGTGATGGGGCGAGAGCTGGGGCTTCCTCGCACCTGTGATATGTAGACAGCTGGGGATGGTCGAACACCTGTGACGAGGAGAGAGCTTGGCGTTGTCACATACCTGTGATGTGGAGACAGCTGCGGGCTGTCACACTGCTGTGATTGGGGGAGAGCTGGGGGCTGTCACTCACCGGGGATGGGGAGAGAGCTGGGTGCTCACACATACCTATGATGCACAGAAAGCTAGTGGTTGTCACATCCCTGTGATGTGGAGACAATGGGGGTTGTGACATACCTCTGATGGGGAGAGAGTTGGGGGTGTTAGAGTCCTGTGATGCGGAGAAAGATGGAGTCTCTCATATACCTGTGATGCGGAGAGAGCTGGGATCTCTTGTTCACCTGAAATGGGGAGAGAGCTGGGGTCTGTCACACACCTGTGATGGGGAAAGAGATGGGGACTGTCAAATACCTGTGATGGGGAGAGACCTGGGGGCTGTCAGATACCTGTGATGCGGAGACAGCTGGTGTGTTTCACATACCTGTGATGTGGAGACAGCTGGGGGTTGACACATACCTGTGAAGGGGAGAAAGTTGGGGGCTGTCAGGCTCCTGTGATGCGGAATCAGCTGGGCGCTGTCACATACCTGTGATGGGGAAAAAGCTGGGGTCTATCACTCACCTGTGATGAGGAGAGAGCTGGGATCTGTCGCACACCTGTGATTGGGAGAGAGCTGGGGCTCATCCATACCTGTGATGCGTAGACACCTAGTGGTTGTCACATACCTGTGATGTGGAGACAATGGGCGTTGTGACATACCTGTGATGGGGAGAGAGTTGGGGGCTGTTAGGCTCCTGTGATGTGGAGACAGCTGGGGGCTCTCAGATACCTGTGATGGGGAGAGAGCTGGGGGCTGTCACTCACCTGTGATGGGGAGAGAGCTGGGGGCTGTCACACACCTGTGAATCTGAGAGAGCTGGGCATTGTCACTCACCTGTGATTTGGAGACACCTGGGGACGGTCACACACCTGTGATGGGGAGAGAGCTGGGGGCTGTCACTCACTTGTCATGGGTAGAGAGATGGGGGCTGTCACATACATGTGTTGGAGCGATAGCTAGGGGCCGTCACCCACCTGTGAAAGGGAGAGAGTTGGGGGTTTTCACGCACCTGTGATATGGAGACAGCTGGGGATGGTCACTCACCTGTGATGGGGAGAGAGCTGGGTTTCTCACATACCTGTGATGCGTAGACAGCTAGTGGTTGTCACATACCTGTGATGTGGAGACAATGGGCGTTGTGACATACCTGTGATCGTGAGAGAGGTGGGGGCTGTTAGGCATCTGTGATGCGGAGATAGCTGGGGGCTCTCAGATACCTGTGATGGGGAGAGAGCTGGGGGCTGTCACTCACCTGTGATGGGGAGAGAGCTGGTGGCTGTCACACACCTGTGAATAGGAGAGAGCTAGTCATTGTCACTCACCTGTGATATGGAGACACCTGGGGACGGTCACAAACCTGTGATGGGGAGAGAGCTGGGGGCTGTCACTCACTGTTGATGGGGAGAGAGATGGGTCTGTCACATACATGTGTTGGAGCGAGAGCTGGGGGCCGTCACCCACCTGTGAAAGGGAGAGAGCTGAGGGCTTTCACGCACCTCTGATATGGAGACAGCTGGGGACGGTCACACACCTGTGATGCGGAGAGAGCAGGGGGCAGTCACTCACTTGTGATGGGGAGAGAGATGGGGTCAGTCAATCAACTGTGATGGGGCGAGAGCTTGGGTCTGTCACCCACCTGTGAAGGGGAAAGAGCTGGGGGCTGTCACCCGCCTGTGATATGGAGACAGCTGGGTATGGTCATACACCTGTGATGAAGAGAGAGCTTGGCGTTGTCACATACCTGTGATGTGGCGACAGCTGCGGGCTCTCACATACCAGTGATGGAGAGAGACTTGGCGTTTGTCAGGCACATGTGGTGCGGAGACAGCTGGGGGCTGTCACATACCTGTTATGGGGAGAGATCGGGGGGCTGTATCTCACCGGTGATAGGGAGAGAGCTGGGGGATGTCACACACCTGTGATGGGGAGAGAGCTTGGGTTTGTCACACACCTGTGATGGGGAGAGAGATGGGGATTGTCACTTACTTGTAATTCTAAGACAGCTGGGGGCTGTCACACTGCTGTGATTGGGAGAGAGCTGGGGGCCGTCACTCACCTGTGATGGGGAGAGAGGTGGGGGCTGTCACACACCTGTGATGGGGAGAGAGATGGGGACTGTCACATACCTGTGAGGCGGAGACAGCTGGGGGTTGTCACACACCTGTGATGGGGAGAGAGTTGGGTCCTGTCAGGCACTTGTGATGCGGAGAGAGGTGGGGGCTGTCACATGCCTGTGATGTGGAGACAGCTGGGGCCTGTCACATACCTGTGATGGGGAGAGAGCTGCGGGCTGTCACACACCTGTGATGGGGAGAGAGTTGGGGATTGTCACATACTTGTAATGCTGAGACAGCTGGGGGCTGTCACACCCCGGTGATGGGTGTAGAGCTGGGGCTGTCACTCACCGGTGATGTGGAGACAGGTGGGGGCTGTCACATACCTGTGATGGGGAGAGAGCTTGTCGTTGTCACATACCTGTGATGTGGAGACTGCTGGGGGCTATCATATACCTGTAATTGGGAGAGAGCTGGGTGCTCACACATACCTATGATGCACAGAAAGCTAGTGGTTGTCACATCTCCCTGATGTGGAGATAATGGGGGTTGTGACATACCTCTGATGGGGAGAGAGTTGGGGGTGTTAGGGTCCTGTGATGCGGAGAAAGATGGAGTCTCTCATATACCTGTGATGCGGAGAGAGCTGGGATCTCGTGTTCACCTGAAATGGGGAGAGAGCTGGGGTCTGTCACACACCTGTGATGGGGAAAGAGATGGGGACTGTCAAATACCTGTGATGGGGAGAGACCTGGGGGCTGTCAGATACCTGTGATGCGGAGACAGCTGGTGTGTTTCACATACCTGTGATGTGGAGACAGCTGGGGGTTGACACATACCTGTGAAGGGGAGAAAGTTGGGGGCTGTCAGGCTCCTGTGATGCGGAATCAGCTGGGCGCTGTCACATACCTGTGATGGGGAAAAAGCTGGGGTCTATCACTCACCTGTGATGGGGAGAGAGCTGGGGTCTGTCGCACACCTGTGATTGGGAGAGAGCTGGGGCTCACCCATACCTGTGATGCGTAGACACCTAGTGGTTGTCACATACCTGTGATGTGGAGACAGCTGGGGGTTGACACATACCTGTGAAGGGGAGAAAGTTGGGGGCTGTCAGGCTCCTGTGATGCGGAATCAGCTGGGCGCTGTCACATACCTGTGATGGGGAAAAAGCTGGGGTCTATCACTCACCTGTGATGGGGAGAGAGCTGGGGTCTGTCGCACACCTGTGATTGGGAGAGAGCTGGGGCTCACCCATACCTGTGATGCGTAGACACCTAGTGGTTGTCACATACCTGTGATGTGGAGACAATGGGCGTTGTGACATACCTGTGATGGGGAGAGAGTTGGGGGCTGTTAGGCTCCTTTGATGTGGAGACAGCTAAGGTCTCTCAGACACCTGTGATGGGGAGAGAGCTGGGGGCTGTCACTCACATGTGATGGGGCGAGAGCTGGTGGCTGTCACACACCTGTGAATGGGAGAGAGCTGGGCATTGTCACTCACCTGTGATATGGAGACACCTGGGGACGGTCACACACCTGTGATGGAGAGAGAGCTGGGGGCTGTCACTCACTTGTGATGGGTAGAGAGATGGGGGCTGTCACATACATGTGTTGGAGCGATAGCTAGGGGCCGTCACCCACCTGTGAAAGGGAGAGAGCTGGGGGCTTTCACGCACCTGTGATATGGAGACGGCTGGGGACGGTCACACACCTGTGATGGGGAGAGAGCTGGGGGCTGTCACCCACCTGTGATATGGAGACAGCTGGGGATGGTCACACACCTGTGATGAGGAGAGAGCTTGGCGTTGTCACATACCTATGATGTGGCGACAGCTGGGGGTTCTCACATACCTGTGATGGGGAGAGACTTGGGGTTTGTCAGGCACATGTGGTGCGGAGACAGCTGGGGGCTGTCACATACATGTTATGGGGAGAGATCGGGGGGCTGTATCTCACCGGTGATAGGGAGAGAGCTGGAGGATGTCACACACCTGTGATGGGGAGAGAGCTTGGGTTAGTCACACACCTGTGATGGGGAGAGAGATGGGGATTGTCACTTACTTGTAATTCTAAGACAGCTGGGGGCTGTCACACTGCTGTGATTGGGAGAGAGCTGGGGGCTGTCTCTCACCGGGGATGGGGAGAGAGCTGGGGGATGTCACACACCTGTGATGGGAAGGGAGCTTGGGGCTCTCACTCACTTGTGAAGGGGAAAGAGATGGGGACTGTCAAACACTTCTGATGAGGAGAGTGCTGGGGCAAGTCACATACCTGTGATGCGGAGTAAGGTAGTTGCTGTCACATACTTGTGATGTGGAGACAGCTGGGGGCTGTCACATACCTGTGATGGGGAGAGAGCTGAGGGCTATCACTCACCTGTGATGGGGAGAGAGCTGGGGTCTGTCACACACCTGTGATGGGGAGAGAGCTGGGCACTGTCAAGCACCTATGATGGGGAGAGAGCTGGGGGCTGTCACATACCTGTGATGCAGATAGAGCTGGTGGCTGTCACATACCTGTGATGTGGAGACAGCTTGCGACTGTAACATACCTGTGATGGGGAGAGAGTTGGGAGCTGTCAGACACCTTTGATGCGGAGACAGCTGGGGGCTGTCACATACTTGTGATGGGGAGACAGCCGGGGGCCGTCACTCACCTGTGATGGGGAGAGAGGTGGGGGCTGTCACACACCTGTGATGGGGAGAGAGATGGGGACTGTCACATACCTGTGAGGCGGAGACAGCTGGGGGTTGTCACACACCTGTGATGGGGAGAGAGTTGGGTCCTGTCAGGCACTTGTGATGCGGAGAGAGCTGGGGGCTGTCACATGCCTGTGATGTGGAGACAGCTGGGGCCTGTCACATACCTGTGATGGGGAGAGAGCTGCGGGCTGTCACACACCTGTGATGGGGAGAGAGTTGAGGATTGTCACATACTTGTAATGCTGAGACAGCTGGGGGCTGTCACACCCCGGTGATGGGTGTAGAGCTGGGGCTGTCACTCACCGGTGATGTGGAGACAGGTGGGGGCTGTCACATACCTGTGATGGGGAGAGAGCTTGTCGTTGTCACATACCTGTGATGTGGAGACTGCTGGGGGCTATCATATACCTGTAATTGGGAGAGAGCTGGGTGCTCACACATACCTATGATGCACAGAAAGCTAGTGGTTGTCACATCTCCCTGATGTGGAGATAATGGGGGTTGTGACATACCTCTGATGGGGAGAGAGTTGGGGGTGTTAGGGTCCTGTGATGCGGAGAAAGATGGAGTCTCTCATATACCTGTGATGCGGAGAGAGCTGGGATCTCTTGTTCACCTGAAATGGGGAGAGAGCTGGGGTCTGTCACACACCTGTGATGGGGAAAGAGATGGGGACTGTCAAACACCTGTGATGTGGAGACAGCTGCGGGCTGTCACACTGCTGTGATTGGGGGAGAGCTGGGGGCTGTCACTCACCGGGGATGGGGAGAGAGCTGGGTGCTCACACATACCTATGATGCACAGAAAGCTAGTGGTTGTCACATCCCTGTGATGTGGAGACAATGGGGGTTGTGACATACCTCTGATGGGGAGAGAGTTGGGGGTGTTAGAGTCCTGTGATGCGGAGAAAGATGGAGTCTCTCATATACCTGTGATGCGGAGAGAGCTGGGATCTCTTGTTCACCTGAAATGGGGAGAGAGCTGGGGTCTGTCACACACCTGTGATGGGGAAAGAGATGGGGACTGTCAAATACCTGTGATGGGGAGAGACCTGGGGGCTGTCAGATACCTGTGATGCGGAGACAGCTGGTGTGTTTCACATACCTGTGATGTGGAGACAGCTGGGGGTTGACACATACCTGTGAAGGGGAGAAAGTTGGGGGCTGTCAGGCTCCTGTGATGCGGAATCAGCTGGGCGCTGTCACATACCTGTGATGGGGAAAAAGCTGGGGTCTATCACTCACCTGTGATGAGGAGAGAGCTGGGGTCTGTCGCACACCTGTGATTGGGAGAGAGCTGGGGCTCACCCATACCTGTGATGCGTAGACACCTAGTGGTTGTCACATACCTGTGATGTGGAGACAATGGGCGTTGTGACATACCTGTGATGGGGAGAGAGTTGGGGGCTGTTAGGCTCCTGTGATGTGGAGACAGCTGGGGGCTCTCAGATACCTGTGATGGGGAGAGAGCTGGGGGCTGTCACTCACCTGTGATGGGGAGAGAGCTGGGGGCTGTCACACACCTGTGAATCTGAGAGAGCTGGGCATTGTCACTCACCTGTGATTTGGAGACACCTGGGGACGGTCACACACCTGTGATGGGGAGAGAGCTGGGGGCTGTCACTCACTTGTGATGGGGAGAGAGATGGGGGCTGTCACATACATGTGTTGGAGCGATAGCTAGGGGCCGTCACCCACCTGTGAAAGGGAGAGAGTTGGGGGTTTTCACGCACCTGTGATATGGAGACAGCTGGGGATGGTCACTCACCTGTGATGGGGAGAGAGCTGGGTTTCTCACATACCTGTGATGCGTAGACAGCTAGTGGTTGTCACATACCTGTGATGTGGAGACAATGGGCGTTGTGACATACCTGTGATCGTGAGAGAGGTGGGGGCTGTTAGGCATCTGTGATGCGGAGATAGCTGGGGGCTCTCAGATACCTGTGATGGGGAGAGAGCTGGGGGCTGTCACTCACCTGTGATGGGGAGAGAGCTGGTGGCTGTCACACACCTGTGAATAGGAGAGAGCTAGTCATTGTCACTCACCTGTGATATGGAGACACCTGGGGACGGTCACAAACCTGTGATGGGGAGAGAGCTGGGGGCTGTCACTCACTGTTGATGGGGAGAGAGATGGGTCTGTCACATACATGTGTTGGAGCGAGAGCTGGGGGCCGTCACCCACCTGTGAAAGGGAGAGAGCTGAGGGCTTTCACGCACCTCTGATATGGAGACAGCTGGGGACGGTCACACACCTGTGATGCGGAGAGAGCAGGGGGCAGTCACTCACTTGTGATGGGGAGAGAGATGGGGTCAGTCAATCAACTGTGATGGGGCGAGAGCTTGGGTCTGTCACCCACCTGTGAAGGGGAAAGAGCTGGGGGCTGTCACCCGCCTGTGATATGGAGAGAGCTGGGTATGGTCATACACCTGTGATGAAGAGAGAGCTTGGCGTTGTCACATACCTGTGATGTGGCGACAGCTGCGGGCTCTCACATACCTGTGATGGAGAGAGACTTGGCGTTTGTCAGGCACATGTGGTGCGGAGACAGCTGGGGGCTGTCACATACCTGTTATGGGGAGAGATCGGGGGGCTGTATCTCACCGGTGATAGGGAGAGAGCTGGGGGATGTCACACACCTGTGATGGGGAGAGAGCTTGGGTTTGTCACACACCTGTGATGGGGAGAGAGATGGGGATTGTCACTTACTTGTAATTCTAAGACAGCTGGGGGCTGTCACACTGCTGTGATTGGGAGAGAGCTGGGGGCCGTCACTCACCTGTGATGGGGAGAGAGGTGGGGGCTGTCACATACCTGTGATGGGGAGAGAGATGGGGACTGTCACATACCTGTGAGGCGGAGACAGCTGGGGGTTGTCACACACCTGTGATGGGGAGAGAGTTGGGTCCTGTCAGGCACTTGTGATGCGGAGAGAGGTGGGGGCTGTCACATGCCTGTGATGTGGAGACAGCTGGGGCCTGTCACATACCTGTGATGGGGAGAGAGCTGCGGGCTGTCACACACCTGTGATGGGGAGAGAGTTGGGGATTGTCACATACTTGTAATGCTGAGACAGCTGGGGGCTGTCACACCCCGGTGATGGGTGTAGAGCTGGGGCTGTCACTCACCGGTGATGTGGAGACAGGTGGGGGCTGTCACATACCTGTGATGGGGAGAGAGCTTGTCGTTGTCACATACCTGTGATGTGGAGACTGCTGGGGGCTATCATATACCTGTAATTGGGAGAGAGCTGGGTGCTCACACATACCTATGATGCACAGAAAGCTAGTGGTTGTCACATCTCCCTGATGTGGAGATAATGGGGGTTGTGACATACCTCTGATGGGGAGAGAGTTGGGGGTGTTAGGGTCCTGTGATGCGGAGAAAGATGGAGTCTCTCATATACCTGTGATGCGGAGAGAGCTGGGATCTCGTGTTCACCTGAAATGGGGAGAGAGCTGGGGTCTGTCACACACCTGTGATGGGGAAAGAGATGGGGACTGTCAAATACCTGTGATGGGGAGAGACCTGGGGGCTGTCAGATACCTGTGATGCGGAGACAGCTGGTGTGTTTCACATACCTGTGATGTGGAGACAGCTGGGGGTTGACACATACCTGTGAAGGGGAGAAAGTTGGGGGCTGTCAGGCTCCTGTGATGCGGAATCAGCTGGGCGCTGTCACATACCTGTGATGGGGAAAAAGCTGGGGTCTATCACTCACCTGTGATGGGGAGAGAGCTGGGGTCTGTCGCACACCTGTGATTGGGAGAGAGCTGGGGCTCACCCATACCTGTGATGCGTAGACACCTAGTGGTTGTCACATACCTGTGATGTGGAGACAGCTGGGGGTTGACACATACCTGTGAAGGGGAGAAAGTTGGGGGCTGTCAGGCTCCTGTGATGCGGAATCAGCTGGGCGCTGTCACATACCTGTGATGGGGAAAAAGCTGGGGTCTATCACTCACCTGTGATGGGGAGAGAGCTGGGGTCTGTCGCACACCTGTGATTGGGAGAGAGCTGGGGCTCACCCATACCTGTGATGCGTAGACACCTAGTGGTTGTCACATACCTGTGATGTGGAGACAATGGGCGTTGTGATATACCTGTGATGCGTAGACACCTAGTGGTTGTCACATACCTGTGATGTGGAGACAATGGGCGTTGTGACATACCTGTGATGGGGAGAGAGCTGGGGGCTGTCACTCACCTCTAATGGGGAGAGAGCTCGCGGCTATCACAAACCTGTGATGGGGAAAAACATGCGGACTGTCAAATACCTGTGATGGGGAGAGACCTGGGGGCTGTCACATACCTGTGATGCGGAGACAGCTGGTGTCTTTCACATACCTGTGATGTGGAGACAGCTAAGGGCTAACACATACCTGTGATGGGGAGAAAGTTGGTTGCTCTCAGGCATCTGTGATGTGGAGACAGATGGGAGTTGTCACATACCTGTGATTGGGAGAAAGCTGCGGTCTGTCACTCACCTATGATGTGGAGAGAGCTGGGGGCTATCACACAGCTTTGATGGGGAGAGAGATGGGGACTGTCACATACCTGTGACGCTGAGACAGCTGGGGGCTGTCACGTAACTGTGACGGGTAGAGCAGGGGCCGCAACTCACCTGTGATGGGGAGAGTGCTGGGGGCTGTCACTCACCTGTAATGAGGAGAGAGATGGGGGCTGTCTCTCACCTGTGATGGGGAGAGAGCTGGGGGCTGTCACATACCTGTGATGAGGAGAGACTTGGGGTTTGTCATGCACCTGTGATGCGGAGACAGCTGGGGTCTGTCACTCACCTATGATCTGGAGAGAGCTGGGGGCTATCACACAGTTTTGATGGGGAGAGAGATGGGGACTGTCACATACCTGTGACGGGTAGAGCTGGGGGCCGCCACTCACCTGTGATGGGGAGAGAGCTGGGGGCTGTCACTCACCTGTAATGAGGAGAGAGATGGGGGCTGTCTCTCAACTGTGATGGGGAGAGAGCTGGGGGCTGTCATCCACCTGTGAAGGGGAGAGAGCAGGGCGTTGTCACTCACCTGTGATATGGAGAGAGCTGGGGACGGTCAAACACCTATGATGGGGAGAGAGCTTGGGTTTGTCACATACCTGTGATATAGAGACAGCTGTGGTCTATCACATACCTATAATGGGGAGACAGCTGGGGGCTGTGACATACCTGTGATGGGGAGACAGTAGGAGGCTGTCACGCACCTGTGATATAGACAGCTGGGGACGGTCACACAACTGAGATGGGGAGAGAGCTGGTGGCTGTCACTCACTTGTGATGGGGATAGAGATGGGGGCTGTCAATCAACTGTGATGGGGCGAGAGCTGGGGGCTGTCATCCACCTGTGAAGGGGAAAGAGCTGGGGCTTTCTCGCACCTGTGATATGGAGACAGCTGGGGATGGTCACACACCTGTGACGAGGAGAGAGCTTGGCGTTGTCACATACCTGTGATGTGGAGACAGCTGGCGGCTATAATATACCTGTGATGGGGAGAGAGCTGGGGCTTTCACACCCCTGTGATATGGAGAGAGCTGGGGACGGTCACACACCTATGACGGGGAGAGAGATGGGCACTGTCAAACACCTATGATGGGGAGAGAGCTGGTGGTTGTCACATACTTGTGATGTGGAGACAGGTGGCGGCTGTAACATACCTGTGATGGGGAGAGAGCTGGGGCTCTTACTCACCTGTGATGGGAAGAAAGATGTGGGCTTTAACATACCTTTGATGGGGAGAGTGCTGGGGGCTGTCATGCACCTGTGATGGGGAGGGAGTTGGGGACTGTCAAGCACCTATGATGGGGAGAGAGCTAGGGGCTGTCACATACCTGTGATGCAGATAGAGCTGGTGGCTGTCACATACCTGTGATGTGGAGACAGCTTGCGACTGTAACATACCTGTGATGGGGAGAGAGTTGGGAGCTGTCAGACACCTTTGATGCGGAGACAGCTGGGGGCTGTCACATACTTGTGATGGGGAGACAGCCGGGGGCCGTCACTCACCTGTGATGGGGAGATAGGTGGGGGCTGTCACACACCTGTGATGGGGAGAGAGATGGGGACTGTCACATACCTGTGAGGCGGAGACAGCTGGGGGTTGTCACACACCTGTGATGGGGAGAGAGTTGGGTCCTGTCAGGCACTTGTGATGCGGAGAGAGCTGGGGGCTGTCACATGCCTGTGATGTGGAGACAGCTGGTGCCTGTCACATACCTGTGATGGGGCGAGAGCTGGGGGCTATCACTCACCTGTGATTGGGAGAGAGTTGGGGATTGTCACATACTTGTAATGCTGAGACAGCTGGGGACTCTCAAACACCTCTGATGGGGAGAGGCCTTGGGATTGCCCCGTACATGTGATGTGGAGACAGCTGGGGGCTGCCACATACCTAAAATGGGGAGACAGCTGGGGGCAGTCACATACCTGTGATGGGGAGAGAGCTGGGGCCTGTCAAATATTTGTGATGGGGAGAGAGTTTGGGCTCTCACATACCTGTGATGCAGAGAGAGCTGGTGGCTGTCACATACCTGTGATTTGGAGACTGCTGTAGGTTGTCACATACCTGTGATGTGGAGACAGCTAAGGGCTAACACATACCTGTGATGGGGAGAAAGTTGGTTGCTCTCAGGCATCTGTGATGTGGAGACAGATGGGAGTTGTCACATACCTGTGATTGGGAGAAAGCTGCGGTCTGTCACTCACCTATGATGTGGAGAGAGCTGGGGGTTATCACACAGATTTGATGGGGAGAGAGATGGGGACTGTCACATACCTGTGACGCTGAGACAGCTGGAGGCTGTCACGTAACTGTGACGGGTAGAGCAGGGGCCGCAACTCACCTGTGATGGGGAGAGTGCTGGGGGCTGTCACTCACCTGTAATGAGGAGAGAGATGGGGGCTGTCTCTCACCTGTGATGAGGAGAGAGCTGGGGGCTGTCACATACCTGTGATGAGGAGAGACTTGGGGTTTGTCATGCACCTGTGATGCGGAGACAGCTGGGGTCTGTCACTCACCTATGATCTGGAGAGAGCTGGGGGCTATCACACAGTTTTGATGGGGAGAGAGATGGGGACTGTCACATACCTGTGATGGGTAGAGCTGGGGGCCGCCACTCACCTGTGATGGGGAGAGAGCTGGGGGCTGTCACTCACCTGTAATGAGGAGAGAGATGGGGGCTGTCTCTCAACTGTGATGGGGAGAGAGCTGGGGGCTGTCATCCACCTGTGAAGGGGAGAGAGCAGGGCGTTGTCACTCACCTGTGATATGGAGAGAGCTGGGGACGGTCAAACACCTATGATGGGGAGAGAGCTTGGGTTTGTCACATACCTGTGATATAGAGACAGCTGTGGTCTATCACATACCTATAATGGGGAGACAGCTGGGGGCTGTGACATACCTGTGATGGGGAGACAGTAGGAGGCTGTCATGCACCTGTGATATAGACAGCTGGGGACGGTCACACAACTGAGATGGGGAGAGAGCTGGTGGCTGTCACTCACTTGTGATGGGGATAGAGATGGGGGCTGTCAATCAACTGTGATGGGGCGAGAGCTGGGGGCTGTCATCCACCTGTGAAGGGGAAAGAGCTGGGGCTTTCTCGCACCTGTGATATGGAGACAGCTGGGGATGGTCACACACCTGTGACGAGGAGAGAGCTTGGCGTTGTCACATACCTGTGATGTGGAGACAGCTGGCGGCTATAATATACCTGTGATGGGGAGAGAGCTGGGGCTTTCACACCCCTGTGATATGGAGAGAGCTGGGGACGGTCACACACCTATGACGGGGAGAGAGATGGGCACTGTCAAACACCTATGATGGGGAGAGAGCTGGTGGTTGTCACATACTTGTGATGTGGAGACAGGTGGCGGCTGTAACATACCTGTGATGGGGAGAGAGCTGGGGCTCTTACTCACCTGTGATGGGAAGAAAGATGTGGGCTTTCACATACCTTTGATGGGGAGAGTGCTGGGGGCTGTCATGCACCTGTGATGGGGAGGGAGTTGGGGACTGTCACTCACCTGTGATGTGGAGAGAGCTTTGGGCTGTCACTCACCTGTAATGGGGAGAGAGCTGGGGGTTGTCACATACGTGTGATGAGGAGAGAGATGGGGACTGTCCAACACCTGTGATGGGGGGAGAGCTAGTGGTTGTCACATACCTGTGATGTGGAGACAATGGGGGCTGTCACATACCAGTCATGGGGAGAGAATTGGGGGCTGTTAGGCTCCTGTGATGTGGAGACAGATGGGGGTTGTCAGTTACCTGTGATGGGGAGAGAGCTGGGGGCTGTCACACACCTGTGATGGGGAGAGAGATGGGGACAGTCACATACCTGTGACGCTGAGACATCTGGGGACTATCACATACCTGTGATGGGGACAGAGCTGTGGGCTGCCCCTCACCTGTGATGGAGAGAGAGCTGGGAGCTGTCACCTATAATGAGGAGACAGCTGGGGGCTGTCACATACCTTTGATGTGTAGACAGCTGGGGCCTGTCATATACCTGTGATGGGGAGAGAGTTGGGGGCTGTCACGCACCTGTGAGGCGGAGAAAGCTATGGGTTGTCACATACCTGTGATGGGGAGAGAGCTGGGGTCTGTTACTCACCTGTAATGGGAAGAGAGATGGGGGCTGTCAAATACCTGTGATGGGGAGAGACTTGGGGGCTGTCAGCCACCTGTAATGTGGAGACAGCTGGGGGCTCTCACATACCTGTGATTGGTTTAGGGCTGGATGCTCTCACATAACTGTGATGGCGAGAGTGCTGGGGGCTGTCACGCACTTGTGATGGGAAGATAGATGGGGACTGTGAAACACCTGTGTTGGGGAGAGAGAAGGGGGCTGTCAGATACCTATGATTGGAAAGGGTGTTGGAGGCTGTCACTCACCTGTGATGCGGAGAAAGCGGGTGGCTGTTACATATCTGTGATATGGAGACAGCTGGGGGTTGACACATACCTGTGATGGGGAGATAGTTGGGGTCTCTCAGGCACCTGTGATGTGGAGACAGCACGGGGCTGTCACATACCTGTGATGGGGAGAAAGCTGGGGCCTATCAGTCACCTGTGATGGGGAGAGAGCTGGGGTCTGTCGCACACTTGTGATGGGGAGAGAGCTGGGGCTCACACATACCTGTGATGCGTAGACAGCTTGTGGTTGTCACATACCTGTGATGTGGAGACAATGGGGGTTGTGACATACCTGTGATGGGGAGAATGTTGGGGGCTGTTAGGCTCCTGTGATGCGGAGACAGATGGGGGCTCTCAGATACCTGTGATGGGGAGAGAGCTGGGGGCTGTCACTCACCTGTGATGGGGAGAGAGCTGGGGGCTGTCACACACCTGTGAATGGGAGAGAGCTGGGCATTGTCACTCACCGGTGATATGGAGACACCTGGGGACGGTCACACACCTGTGATGGGGAGAGAGCTGGGGACTTTCACGCACCTGTGATATGGAGACATCTGGGGACCTTCACACACATGTGATGGGGAGAGAGCTGGGGGCTGTCACTCACTTGTGATGGGGAGAGAGATGGGGGCTGTCACCCACCTGTGAAAGGGAAAGTGCTGGGGGCTTTCAGGCACCTGTGATATGGAGACAGCTGGGGATGGTCACACACCTGTGATGAGGAGAGAGCTTGGCATTGTCAAATACATGTGATGTGGAGACAGCTGGGGACTCTCACATACCTGTGATTGGGAGAGACTTGTGGTTTGTCAGGCACCTGTGATGCTGAGACAGGTGGGGGCTGTCACATACCTGTAATAGGGAGAGAGCTGGGGGCTGTAACTCACCGGTGATGGGGAGAGAGCTGGGGGATATCACACACCTGTGATGGGGAGAGAGCTTCGGGCTGTCACACACCTGTGATGGGGAGAGAGATAGGGATTGTCACTTACTTGTAATGCTAAGACAGCTGGGGGCCGTCACACTGCTGTGATTGGGAGAGTGCTGGGGGCTGTCACTCACGGGGGATGGGGAGAGAGCTGGGGTATGTCACACATCTGTGATGGGAAGGGAGCTTGGGGCTGTCACTCACCTGTGAAGGGGAAAGAGATGGGCAGTGTCAAACACTTCTGATGGGGAGAGTGCTGGGGTCAGTCACATACATGTGATGCGGAGTCAAGTAGTTGCTGTCACATACTTGTTATGTGGAGACAGCTGGGGGCTGTCACATACCTGTGATGGGGAGAGAGCTGGGGGCTATCACTCACGTGTGATGGGGAGAGAGCTGAGGTCTTCACACACCTGTGATGGTGAGAGAGCTTGGGGTTTTCACATACCTGTGACGTGGAGACATCTGGTGTCTGTCACATATCTAAAATGGGGAGACACCTGGGGGTTGTCAAATACTTGTGATGTGGAGATAGCTGGGTGCTCTCACACACCTGTGATTGGGAGAGAGCTGGGGTCTGTCACACACCTGTGATGCGGTGACAGTTGGGGGCTGTCACATACCAGTGATGGGGAGAGAGCTAGAGGCTGTCACTCACCTCTGATGGGGAGAGTGATGGGGGCTGTTACATACCTGTGATGGGGAGAGAGTTGGGGGCTGTCAGGCACCTATGATGTGGAGACACCTGGAGGTGGTCACATACCTGTGATGGGGCGAGAGCTGGGGGCTTACAATCACCTGTGATGGGGAGACAGCTGGGTGCTGTCACTCACCTATAATGGGGAGAGAGCTGGGGGCTGTCACACACCTGTGATGGGGAAAGAGATGGGGACTGTCAAACACCTGTGGTGGGGTCAGACCTGGGGGCTGTCACATACCTGTGATGTGGACACAGCTGGTGTCTTTCACATACCTGTGATGTGGAGACAGCTGGGGGTTGACACATACCTGTGATGGGGAGAAATTTGGGGGCTGTCAGGCACCTGTGATGCAGAGACAGCTGGGCGCTGTTACATACCTGTGATGGGGAGAAAGCTGGGGGCTGTCACTCACCTGTGGTGGGGAGAGAGCTGGGGGCAGTCACACACCTCTGATGGGGAGAGAGATGGGGACTGTCAAACACCTGTGATGGGGAGAGAGCTGGGGCTCACAGATACCTGTGATGCATAGACCGCTAGTGGTAGTCACATACCTGTGATGTGGAGACAATCTGGGCTGTCACATACCTGTGATGGGGAGAGAGTTGGGGGCTGTCAAGCTCCTGAGATGCGGAGTCAGCTGGGGGCTGTCAGATACCTGTGATGGGGAGAGAGCTGGGGGCTGTCAGATACCTGTGATGGGGAGAGAGCTGGGGGCTGTCACTCACCTGTGATGGGGAGAGAGCTGGGGGCTGTCACTCACCTGTAATAGGGAGAGAAATGGGGGCTGTCATTCACCTGTGATGGGGAGAGAGCTGGGAGCTGTCACCCACCTGTGAAGGTGAGGGAGCTAGGCATTGTCACTCACCTGTGATATGGAGACACCTGGGGATGGTCACACACCTGTGATGTGGAGACAACTGGGGGCTGTCACATACCTATAATGGGGAGACAGCTGGGGGCAGTCACATACCTGTGATGTGGAGACAGCTGGGGACTGTCATATACCTGTGATGGGGAGAGTGTTGGGGGCTGTCATGCACTTGTGAGGCGGAGACTGCTGTCGGTTGTCACATACCTATCATGGGGAGAGCTGGGCCCTGTCACTCACCTGTGATGGGGAGAGAGCTGGGGGCTGTCACACACCTGTGAGGGGTAGGGAAATGGGGACTGTCACTCACCTGTGAGGGGGAGAGATTTGGGGGCTGTCAGGCACCTGTGATGCAAAGACAGCTGGGGGTGTCACACACCTGTGATGGGGAGAGACCTGGGGGCAGTCACTCACCTGTGATCGGGAGAGACCTGGGGGCTCTCACGCACCTGTGAAGGTAAGAGAGATGGGGACTGTTAAACACCTGAGATGGGGAGAGAGCTGGGGCTTACACACACTAGTGATGCGGCGATAACTAGTGGCTGTCACATACCTGTGATGTGGAGATGCTGGGGTCTGTCACATACCTGTGATGGGTAGAGAGTTGGGGGCTGTCAGGCAACTGTGATGTGGAGACACCTGGGGGCTGTCACATACCTGTGATGGGGAGAAAGCTGGGGGCTGTCACTCACCTGTGATGGGGAGAGAGCTGGGGTCTGTCACACACCTGTGATGGGGAGAGAGCTGGGCACTGTCAAGCACCTATGATGGGGAGAGAGTTAGGGGCTGTCACATACCTGTGATGCAGATAGAGCTGGTGGCTGTCACATACCTGTGATGTGGAGACAGCTTGCGACTGTAACATACCTGTGATGGGGAGAGAGTTGGGAGCTGTCAGACACCTTTGATGCGGAGACAGCTGGGGGCTGTCACATACTTGTGATGGGGAGACAGCCGGGGGCCGTCACTCACCTGTGATGGGGAGATAGGTGGGGGCTGTCACACACCTGTGATGGGGAGAGAGATGGGGACTGTCACATACCTGTGAGGCGGAGACAGCTGGGGGTTGTCACACACCTGTGATGGGGAGAGAGTTGGGTCCTGTCAGGCACTTGTGATGCGGAGAGAGCTGGGGGCTGTCACATGCCTGTGATGTGGAGACAGCTGGTGCCTGTCACATACCTGTGATGGGGCGAGAGCTGGGGGCTATCACTCACCTGTGATTGGGAGAGAGTTGGGGATTGTCACATACTTGTAATGCTGAGACAGCTGGGGACTCTCAAACACCTCTGATGGGGAGAGGCCTTGGGATTGCCCCGTACATGTGATGTGGAGACAGCTGGGGGCTGCCACATACCTAAAATGGGGAGACAGCTGGGGGCAGTCACATACCTGTGATGTGGAGACAGCTGGGGCCTGTCAAATATTTGTGATGGGGAGAGAGTTTGGGCTCTCACATACCTGTGATGCAGAGAGAGCTGGTGGCTGTCACATACCTGTGATTTGGAGACTGCTGGAGGTTGTCACATACCTGTGATGGGGAGAGAGCTGGGGTCTGTCCCTCGCCTGTGATTGGGAGAGAGCTGTGGGTTGTCACATACCTGTGAGGCCGAAACAGCTGTGGGTTGTCAAATAGCTCTGATGGGGAGAGTGTTGGGGCCTGTCACGCACCTGTGATGTGGAGACAGCCGGGGGCTGTCACATACCTGTGATGGGGAGAGAGCTGCGGACTGTCAAACACCTATGATGGGGAGAGAGCTGGGGGCTGTCAGTAACCTTTGATGTGTATACTGCTGGTGGCTGTCACATACCTGTGATGGGGAGAGAGCTGCGGGCTGTCACACACCTGTGATGGGGAGAGAGTTGGGGATTGTCACATACTTGTAATGCTGAGACAGCTGGGGGCTGTCACACACCTGTGATGGGGAGAGAGCTGGGGTTTGTCACTCCCCTATGATGGGGAGAGAGCTGGGGCTCACATATACCTGTGATGCATAGACAGCTAGTGGTTGTCACATACCTGTGATGTGGAGACAATGGGCGTTGTGACATACCTGTGATGGGGAGAGAGTTGGGGGCTGTTAGGCTCCTTTGATGCGGAGACAGCTAAGGTCTCTCAGACACCTGTGATGGGGAGAGAGCTGGGGGCTGTCACTCACCTGTGATGGGGCGAGAGCTGGTGGCTGTCACACACCTGTGAATGGGAGAGAGCTGGGCATTGTCACTCACCTGTGATATGGAGACACCTGGGGACGGTCCCACACCTGTGATGGAGAGAGAGCTGGGGGCTGTCACTCACTTGTGATGGGGAGAGAGATGGGGGCTGTCACATACATGTGTTGGAGCGATAGCTAGGGGCCGTCACCCACCTGTGAAAGGGAGAGAGCTGGGGGCTTTCACGCACCTGTGATATGGAGACGGCTGGGGACGGTCACACACCTGTGATGGGGAGAGAGCTGGGGGCTGTCACTCACTTGTGATGGGGAGAGCGATGGGGGCAGTGAATCAACTGTGATGGGGCGAGAGCTGGGGGCTGTCACCCACCTGTGATATGGAGACAGCTGGGGATGGTCACACACCTGTGATGAGGAGAGAGCTTGGCGTTGTCACATACCTATGATGTGGCGACAGCTGGGGGTTCTCACATACCTGTGATGGGGAGAGACTTGGGGTTTGTCAGGCACATGTGATGCGGAGACAGCTGGGGGCTGTCACATACCTGTTATGGGGAGAGATCGGGGGGCTGTATCTCACCGGTGATAGGGAGAGAGCTGGGGGATGTCACACACCTGTGATGGGAAGGGAGCTTGGGGCTCTCACTCACTTGTGAAGGGGAAAGAGATGGGGACTGTCAAACACTTCTGATGGGGAGAGTGCTGGGGCAAGTCACATACCTGTGATGCGGAGTAAGGTAGTTGCTGTCACATACTTGTGATGTGGAGACAGCTGGGGGCTGTCACATACCTGTGATGGGGAGAGAGCTGAGGGCTATCACTCACCTGTGATGGGGAGAGAGCTGGGATCTGTCACACACCTGTGATGGGGAGAGAGCTGGGCACTGTCAAGCACCTATGATGGGGAGAGAGCTGGGGGCTGTCACATACCTGTGATGCAGATAGAGCTGGTGGCTGTCACATACCTGTGATGTGGAGACAGCTTGCGACTGTAACATACCTGTGATGGGGAGAGAGTTGGGAGCTGTCAGACACCTTTGATGCGGAGACAGCTGGGGGCTGTCACATACTTGTGATGGGGAGAGAGATGGGGACTGTCACATACCTGTGAGGCGGAGACAGCTGGGGGTTGTCACACACCTGTGATGGGGAGAGAGTTGGGTCCTGTCAGGCACTTGTGATGCGGAGAGAGCTGGGGGCTGTCACATGCCTGTGATGTGGAGACAGCTGGGGCCTGTCACATACCTGTGATGGGGAGAGAGCTGGGGGCTATCACTCACCTGTGATTGGGAGAGAGTTGGGGATTGTCACATACTTGTAATGCTGAGACAGCTGGGGACTCTCAAACATCTCTGATGGGGAGAGGCCTTGGGATTGCCCCATACATGTGATGTGGAGACAGCTGGGAGCTGCCACATACCTAAAATGGGGAGACAGCTGAGGGCAGTCACACACCTGTGATGTGGAGACAGGTGGGGCCTGTCAAATATTTGTGATGGGGAGAGAGTTTGGGCTCTCACATACCTGTGATGCAGAGAGAGCTGGTGGCTGTCACATACCTGTGATTTGGAGACAGCTGGAGGTTGTCACATACATGTGATGGGGATAGAGCTAGGGTCTGTCCCTCGCCTGTGATTGGGAGAGAGCTGCGGGTTGTCACATACCTGTGAGGCCGAAACAGCTGTGGGTTGTCAAATAGCTCTGATGGGGAGAGAGTTGGGGCCTGTCACGCACCTGTGATGTGGAGACAGCTGGGGGCTGTCACATACCTGTGATGTGGAGAGAGCTGGGGCCTGTCACTCACCTTTGATGGAGAGAGAGCTGGGATCTTTCACACACCTGTGATTGGGAGAGAGAAGGGGACTGTCAAACACCTGTGATGCGGAGATAGCTGGGGGCTGTCGCACACCTGTGATGGGGAGATAGAATGGGTCTGTCAAACACCTGTGATGGGGAGAGAGCTGGGGGCTGTAACATACCTGTAATGTGGAGACAGGTTGGGCCTGTCACATACATGTGATGGTGAGACCGCCGGCGGCCGTCACTCACCTGTGATGGGGAGAGAGCTGGGGGCTGTTACACACCTGTAATGGGGAGAGAGATGGGGACTGTCAAATATAGGTGATGGGGGGAGAGCTGGGGCTCACAAATACCTGTGATGTGTAGACAGCTAGTGGTTGTCACATAACTGTGATGTGGAGACAACGGGGGCTTTCACATACCAGTGATGGGGAGAGAGCTGGGGGCTGTCACGCCCCTGTGTTGTGGAGAGAGCTGGGGGCTGTCCCTCACCTGTGTTGTGGAGAGAGCTGGGGGCTGTCCCTAACCTGTAATGGGAAGTGAGATTGGGCATGTCACCCACCTGTGAAGGGGAGAGAGCTGGGCGTTGTCACACACCTGTGATATGGGGACACCTGGGGACGGTCACACACCTGTGATGGGGAGAGAGCTTGGGGTTGTCACATACCTGTGACGGTGAGAGTGCTGCGGGCTGTCACTCCCCTGTGATAGGGAGAGAGCTGGGGACTGTAACACACCTGTG
Source organism: Balaenoptera ricei (assembly GCF_028023285.1). Classification (NCBI taxonomy): domain Eukaryota; kingdom Metazoa; phylum Chordata; class Mammalia; order Artiodactyla; family Balaenopteridae; genus Balaenoptera; species Balaenoptera ricei. The sequence goes on from NC_082654.1 coordinate 84,355,012, forward strand.
ATGGGGAGAGAGAGGGGGCTGTCACTCACCACTAATGGGGAGAGAGCTGGGGGCTGTCCCACAACTGTAAATGGGAAAGAGATGGGGACTGTCAAACCCCTGTGATGGGTGGAGACCTGGGGGCTGTCACTTACCTGTGATGGAGAGAGTGTTGGGGGCTATCAGGCACCTGTGATGAGGAGACAGCTGCTGGCTGTCACATACCTGTGATGTGGAGACAGCTGGAGGCTGTCACATACGTGTGATGTGGAGAGAGTTGGGGGCTGTCGGGCACCTGTGATGGGGAGTGAACTGTAGGCTGTCACATAACTGAGATGGGGAGAGAGATGTGGCCTGTCACTCACCTGTGATGGGAAAAGATCTGGGGGATCTCACACACATGTGATGGGGGTAGAGATGGGGACTTTCACATACCTGTAATGGTGAGACAGCTGGCGGCTGTCACACAGCTGTGATGGGGAGAGAGCTTGGGGCTGTCACATACCTGTGATGTGGAGACAGCTGGAGGCTGTCACATACCTGTGATGTGGAGAGTGTTGGGGGCTTTCATTCACCTGTGATGCAGAGACAGCTGGGGGCTGTCATATACCTCAGATGGCGAGAGAGCTTGGGGCTATCACTCACCTGTGATAGGGAGAGAGCTGGGGGCTCTCACACACCTGTTATGGGGGGAGAGATGAGTAGTGTCACATACCTGTGATGGAGGGAGAGATGGGGACTGTCAAACACCTGTGATGGGGAGAGTGCTGGGGGTCACACATACCTGTGATGTGGAGACAGCTGGGGGCTCTCACATACCTGTGATGGGGAGAGAGTTGGGGACTGTCTCTCACCTGTGATTGGGAGAGAGCTGGGGGCTTCAGACACCTGTGATGAGTAGAGAGCTGTGGGCTGTCACTCACCTGTCATGGGGAGAGAGCTGGCGGCTGTCACACACCTCTGATGGGGAGCCAAATGGGGACCGTCAAACACCTGTGATGGGGAGAGAGCTGGGTCTGTCACATACCTTTGATGCGGAAAGTACTGGTGGCTGTCACATTCCTGTGCTGCGCAGACAGCTGCTGGCTGTCACATACCTGTGATGCGGAGACAGCCGGGGGCTGTCTCATACCTGTGATGGGGAGAGAGTTGGGGGCTGTCGGGCACCTGTGATGCGAAGACAGCTGGGGGCTGTCCCATACCTGTGATTGGGAGAGAGCTGGGGGCTCTCACTCACCTGTGATGGGGGGAGTGATGGGGAATGTCACATACCTGTAATAGCCAAAGCAGTCTTGAGGGGAAAAAACGGAGCTGGAGGAATCAGACTCGCTGGCTTCAGACTATACTACAAAGCTACAGTAAGCAAGACAATATGGTACTGGTACAAAAACAGAAACATAGATCAATGGAATAAGATAGAAAGCCCAGAGATAAACCCACGCACCTATGGTCAACTAATCTATGAAAAAGGAGGCAATGATATACAATGGAGAAAAGACAGTCTCTTCAATAAGTGGTGCTGGGAAAACTGGAAAGCTACATGTAAAAGAATGAAATTAGAATACTCTCTAACACCATACACAAAAGTAAACTCAAAATGGATTAGAGACCTAAATGTGAGAATGGACACTATAAAACTCTTAGAGGAAAACATAGGAAGAACACTCTTTGACATAAATCACAGCAAGATCTTTTTTGATCCACCTCCTAGAGTAATGGAAATAAAAACAAAAATAAACAAAGGGGACCTAATGAAACTTCAAAGCTTTTGCACAGCAAAGGAAACCATAAACAAGATGAAAAGACAACCCCCAGAATGGGAGAAAATATTTGCAAACGAATCAACGGACAAAGCATTAATCTCCAAAATATACAAACAGCTCATTCAGCTCAATATTAAAGAAACAAACACCCCAATCCAAAAATGGGCAGAAGACCTAAATAGACATTTCTCCAAAGAAGTCATACAGACGGCCACGAAGCACATGAAAAGATGCTCAACATCACTAATTATTAGAGAAATGCAAATCAAAACTACAATGAGGTATCACCTCACACCAGTTAGAATGGGCATCATCAGAAAATCTACAAACAACAAATGCTGGAGAGGGTGTGGAGAAAAGGGAACCCTCTTGCACTGTTGGTGGGAATGTAAATTGATACAGCCACTATGGAGAACAATATGGAGGTTCCTTAAAAAACTAAAATTAGAATTACCATATGACCCAGCAATCCCACTACTGGGCATATACCCAGAGAAAACCGTAATTCAAAAAGACACATGCACCCGAATGTTCACTGCAGCACTATTTACAATAGCCAGGTCATGGAAGCAACCTAAATGCCCATCAACAGACGAATGGATAAAGAAGTGTGGTACATATATACAATGGAATATTACTCAGCCATAAAAAGGACCGAAATTGAGTCATTGGTTGAGACGTGGATGGATCTCGAGACTGTCGTACAGAGTGAAGTAAGTCAGAAAGAGAAAAACAAATATCGTATATTAACGCATGTATGTGGAACCTAGAAAAATGGTACAGATGAGCCGGTTTGCAGGGCAGAATTTGAGACACAGATGTAGAGAACGGACATATGGACACCAAGGAGGGAAAACTGTGGTGGGGTGGGGATGGTGGTGTGCTGAATTGGGCGATTGGGATTGACATGTATACACTGATGTGTATAAAATTGATGCCTAATAAGAACCTGCAGTATAAACAAACAAACAAACAAAACAACTAATACTAAACTTTCATTGGGTTATTTGTATGGCAATATGTTAATATAAATGTTTCAGACATCACATGAAATTTCTAAAAATCTTATATGTTCTGGTATAATGTTATAAGTCATAATCCTAGTTATTACTTTAAAATGTATATCTCAGAAATAACTAATTTTCTTGTCAACTGCATTATTATGAACTTTCATCAGATCTTTAACTGTGGTCATTTTTAAGTCTTGTCATTTACAGACAGTTCTGGGTGTACTCTGATGCTTTTGCAAATATGTTCCTATAAAAGGGTTTCATCTTCAAGATATTCATGGAAAAGACTCTGACAAGTACAGGTTTCTGGTAACTGACTGTACAGCTGAACTGAATGAATAAGCATTTTCAGAACTCTAATGAAAAACTGATGAACTCATAAAAGTGCTAACAAAAGATCAAGATGAACAAAAAAATTAATTACATGGGGCTGAGTGAACAGATGAGGATGAGTATAATTTTTGTGACTTTCTGTCTGAATTTAAAAAAAAATCCCACAAGGACTCAGAGGCAAAGAATATACAAATCAATTTTCACTGCAAAGTAAAGGAGCTGTTACAGTGGAGGATTACTGGACTGAATGTCAATATTACGACATAGTATGAGTGTGTTTCATGTTTGGTAATTGCAATCATTGTTGCTTTTGTTGTGGTCATTCATGTACGATGCTTGGTGTCAGTATATTTATCTCTTGTAAAAATAAAATACAGTGTGTGTGTGTGAAAAAAAAACTGAGGTGTAATTGTCATATAACATTTTACTAGTTTCAGGAGTACAACATATTGATTCGATATTTGTATATATTTTGAGATGATCACCACAATAAGTCTGGTTAACCTCCGTCAACATACATAGTTACAATTGTTTTGTTCTTGTGATGGGACCTGTTTCAAATGCTTTACGTGTACTGGCTTATTTAATTCTCACAACAGCCCTCTAAGGCAGGTTAAATGAGTTAATATTTACAAAATGAGTCAACACTTTATAAGCGCTCACTCAATAAATAAATGAATTAATAACTAAGTGAATGCATAAAGAAAATGCCATTTTAATCCTCCTTTTATAGACCAGAAAGCTAAAGGACTCAGCTGCGGTCCCTTGGGCAGTAATAGGTGGAGCTGGGATCTTTTCCTTGATCATCTAATTCCTCTGCTCTCCTGTAACATTGCTGAAGCAGGACCTTGATGCCAGAAGCCCAGCCTTTGGGATTCAACAGCTTGGCTGGTGAGAGAGCTGCCTCATAGCCACAGTCTGTGTGATGGTTTGTTCTTTCCTTTGTGACAAATGGCCCTGAAACTCAGCCATATTTGTGAATCCAGGATTGGTGATGGTTAAACGTCTACTGTACCACATGGTGTTCTATGTCTATATACCTGGTCTCTGACTCTCAGTTTTCTCATTTATAAAATGGAGATGATTATGCTTATCTTGCAGTGAAGTGTTGTAAACAGTAGAGATAACATAATAATGGGACTGCATTAGGCTCAGAAAACAGTTGTTATTGATGCTGTTTTTATTATGGAACACCTAAGCTGATTATTTGCCAAATATAGTGGCTCTTCACTTTGGGGGGAAAGGTTTTTAAGAATTTTATGAAAGGTATGGATTTAATGTACCTATATATGTACATAATATTTTGGATATAATTTCATAGTAGGGATGCCAGATAAAATATGCCCAGGATGCCCAGTTGAATTTGAATTTCAGAGAAACAGTAAATCCTTTTTTTTTTTTTAGTATAAGTATATCCCAAATATTGCATGGGTCATATTTATACTAAGAAATTTTTCATTGTCTCATCTGAAATTCGAATTTAATGGGGCGTCTCATGGTTTTAATTTGCCAAATCTGGCAGCCCTATTTCATAGACTGAGAAGTGATAAAGGCTATCATGAGCCTGTCCTCAGGGAAACACACATGCACGTGCACACAGACACATGTACATACTCACGTGTGCACCCACACCCACACCCACAGAATTTTGCATACGTTTCAGGGAGTCCTGTTCTGATGGATTCTTACTCACCAGGAGTCTTGGTCTCATTGGGAATCAGACATCACACAAAGTGAGGATGAGTGCTCCTTAAATTGGCCATCAATTTGTTTAAATTTTCCTGAGACACAAACCAGAAGAAGCACATTAACCCTAGCAAATGCCGTTGCACTGGGCAGAAATACAACCGAATGTGGAAGCTGCCAAAAAACAAACCCTGAACACAGTGGACACGGTCTGGAAAGAGGAGCCCTTCTTCTTCCCGCCCTTCTTGCTCACCCCGGCGTCGCCTGGAGACAGACACAAGAGGATGTGTCCAGTGAGTCCTGAGGACACAGTGGTGGCCTTTCCTACCCACCTGCCCCACCAGTTTTATTGAGATGTAACTGACATATAACACTGTATATGTTTAAGGTGTACAACATAATGATTTGATATATGTATATATTGCAAAATGATCACAGTATTAGGTCTACTTAACATCTATCCCTTCACTTACAGTTTCTTTTTCTTGTGATGAGATTTTTTTTTTATGGCTGTGTTGGGTCTTCGTTTCTGTGCGAGGGCTTTCTCTAGTTGCGGCAAGTGGGGGCCACTCTTCATCGCGGCACGCGGGCCTCTCATTATCGCGGCCTCTCTTGTTGCGGAGCACAGGCTCCAGACGCGCAGGCTCAGTAGTTGTGGCTCACGGGCCCAGTTGCTCCGCGGCATGTGGGATCCTCCCAGACCAGGGCTCGAACCCGTGTCCCCTGCATTGGCAGGCAGACTCTCAACCACTGTGCCACAAGGGAAGCCCTTGTGATGAGAGCTTTTAAGCTCTACTCTCTTAGCAACTTTCAAATATACAACACAGTGTAATTAACTACAGTTACCATGCTGTACTTAACAACCACGGAACTTATTTATGTCATAATTGGAAGTTTGTACCTTTTAACCCCTTTCACCCAGTTCTTCCACCTCTCACCCGCCACCTCTGGCAACCACAGATCTGATCTCTGTTGCTATGAGTTTGGTTTTTTTAAGATTCCACATATACATAAGATTATACAGGATCTGTCTTTCTGTGTCTGACTTATTTCACATAGCATAACACCCTCAAGGTCCACTGTTGCCAATGGCAAGATTTCATACTTTTCTATGGCTGAATAATATTCCATTATATATGACCTTTTCTTTATCCAGTTATCCATCAGTGGACACTTAGATCGTTTCCATGTCTTGGCTATTCTAAATAATGCCACAATGAACGTGGGAGTATCTCTTTGGGATAGTAATTTCATTTCCTTTGGGTATATACCCAGAAGTGGAATGGCTGGATCATATGGTAGTTCTATTTTTAATTTTTAAAGGAATCTCTATACTGTTTTCTGTAGTGGCTGCACAAATTTACATCTCCACTAACAGTGCACCGTTTTGTCAGTGGTGGCCTTTCTAAACGGCTTCCTCCAAACCCTGAAGTGAAAGTTTGGTTTTCTTTTGACATAGGAGAGCTGAGGTTTTTTGGTTTGTTCATTTCCGTATCCTGATTCTTAAAATTCCTCTAAACTACTCAGATTTGGGAACACTGATTTTTATCATTGTGGGAACGGAGTGGGGTGGGATATGGGTGGCATTTAACTGGGAGTATAATTTAGACTCTCTGTATCCAAGGAGAATCTTTTCCTTTAGACATCAGACATGAAATCCAACTGAATAGTTGGCAAGATTGAGATGTTCCTCTTGGTGAGTGTTGATAATTCCTAGTAGAAAGTTCAGATAGCCCAGTGAAAAGTAATGACTTGAACATAAAGTACTGCCACACTTGTTTAGTCAATTACAGGCAACAAGGTGATAGGAGACATTATGGCCTAGTGCAATGGTTCCAAACTTTAATATGCAGCAGAATTACCTGGAGAGCTTGTTAAAACACAGATTTCTGGGCCTCACCCCCAGAGCTTCTGATTCAGTAGGTATGGGATGGGGCCTGAGAATATGCATTTCTAGAAAGTTCTTAGGCAATGCTCGTGGTGCATTCATCAGCTGATGGTGAATTCATCATTGTGGTCCAGGGACCACACTCTGAGAACTGCTGGTGTAGGGCCTTCTGACTCCAAGAGTGGTCCTTGAACACGTTGCATCAGCATCACCGAGGAGTTGTTAGACATTCAGAATCTCAGAACCACCCCGCATTACAAAACCAGAATCTGCACTTTAACAAGATCTCCAGGTGATTTCTAGGCATAGTAGAGTTGAGAAGTACTGGGCTTAAGGCAGGGGTCTCCAAACTTTAGTTATGTGTAGCAGTGTCGGGGTGTGACAAACAGTGTTTAATTAAATAAATGCTTTAGAACTGACTGCTTAGCGTGTGTGTGTGTGTGTGCATGTGCGTGTATGGTGTGTTTATGTATCTTTCTGCCTCTCTCTCTCTGTCCACCCTCCCGCTCATCCCCCCCCCCCCGTCACTTCTTTCCAAACCATCCCCTTTCACAGACATTCTCTTTATGTGTTTTCCTTGCTTAGAAGCTAGAAAATTTGTCTTAAAGTCCCGGCACTGAACTTGGTCAAACCACTTAACTTCTTTGGGCCACTAATTTCACTTAAAATGAAGAAGCAAGCCTAGCTCATTTCTAAGGCCCCTGCAGGTTGTGTGACTTTTCTGGTTCCTTTTCCTCATCTGCATTTGCTTTTCCTGTTCCCTCTGGACCTCTTTCCGTATCCTTCCTGACCCTCTATTCTTTTCCCCACAACTCTTCCCCTTCTCCCTTTCTTTCTCTGCTTTTTCTTTTCCATACATTCTTCTGTAAGTGACCATAAAATGGAGTTCAATTACACACATGTATCCCCATATCTCTCTTAAGAAATAGGTCATATGTTTTGAATAAAGCCTTTTATGTTTCCTATTAAAAGTGGGAAAATTGAACATTTTAGGGTTGTCTCTTGGAACTTCCCCTGCCCTCAATCTTACACTTTATGAAATTACTCTTCATTGGTAACTGACTGTTGTTTCAATATCCCTCCTTGAGATTCTGGGGGAATCTAGTCCTACAGAAAGAGGAGCAACTGCTTCCCTCTGGATCTTATCCAGGATAAGTTGCATTTCGTTTTTACTTTGGCCAGCGGCTCTGCTGAACCATCTGTGTGCTCGTGGTTAAGTTTTCATAGTTAAGAGATTGGAACTCAATATAGCACCACAAAGAGGACCTCTGGCTTGCAGGCTTCATGCGGTTTAAATGTTCTCAGTTACTGCCTGGTGGAGAGGAAGAATTCATCCATATTGTTTCCTCATCTGTGAAGATAGTCCCTACTTTTGTGGCTTAAGTGAGTTTTACAACAGCAGCAGTTCTCAAGCTTTGTTTTCTCAGAACCCCTTCACACTCTTAAAAACCACTGAGAACCCAGTGAGTTTGGTTTATGCAGGTCATATCTACCAATATTTATGGTATTAGAAGTCAAAATTGAGAAACTCTAATTCATTTAAAGTTCCTATCAAATTCATTGCATGTTAACATTAATGACATCTTTTTATGAAAATGACTATATTTTCCAAAACAAAAAAATTCGTGGCAAGAGTACCATTGTTTTTCATTTTTGCAACTCACTTTAATGTCTGCTGAGTAGAAGATGGATGGATTTTCATGCCTGCTTCTGTATTCTGTCTGTTGCTGTATGGTTTTTTGTTTTTTGTTTGTTTGTTTGTTTGTTTATTGGTTAAAGTAGATATAGAAAATCTTTCACAGATATATAATTTGGAAAAGGAAAGAGTATTTTAATTACCCTTTCAAATAATTGCGGATATTCTTTTTAGATACTATACCAAAACTTGACACGTGGTAGTTTCTGTGGTAGTTCCTCAAAGGCTAGTTGCAATGTGGAATCTGAAACCATATCAACAAACATTATGATCTGTTGGTCTGTGTTGAACTTTGAATGAACCTTTTACCCATGTGTAAACATCATACATTGATCATTTGGAAAATATTGTTCACTGAATTATACAGAACTTCCAAATATTGGCACGTTTCATTATACAGTATAAAAAATCACAATCATTAATATCAGTACTGATCTCCTTAGAAAATTCAAATATTAGGACGTTGTCAAGCTAATGATAGTAGATACAAGTCTTCCAAAGTTTTAATTTTTGCTTGAAAACTCAACTATATCATTAGTAAAAATTACTGTCAGTAGTTTTCCTTGAAAGGATAAACACACTTCACTGCTTTCTGAGAAACTGTGTGCCAGATATACAAGTCTGAGAAACAATAGTTTGTCCTCTAGTCATTCTTTCAAGTAAAAATGGTGCTTCATGAATCAAGTGGCTGGTTCATCTTGCAACTCAGACAACTGCACATGTGTTTTTCCTTGAGACAAATGTCAAAGTTCAGTGTGCAAAAGGAGTGCTTTTCATGGACTTCCTGTTTGATCATGTAGAATATTATAAAGATGTGGATAAAATTGAGATGTAATCAAATTAATACTCTCCACTGCTGCAAATTTTAGGTTATTTTTCAATGAAGCTGGCTTTTTTAAAAAATTATTTATTTATTTATATTTATTTTTGGCTGCGTTGGGTCTTTTCTTCTGCGTGCAGGCTTTCTCTAGTTGCGGCGAGCGCTACTCTTCGTTGCGGTGCATGGGCTTCTAATTGCGGTGGCTTCTCTTGTTGCGGAGCACGGGCTCTAGGCGTGTGGGCTTCGGTAGTTGTGGCACACGGGCTCAGTGGTTGTGGCTCACGGGCTTAGTTGCTCCGCAGCATGTGGGATCTTCCCAGACCAGGGCTCGAACCCATGTCCCCTGCATTGGCAGGCGGATTCTTAGCCACTGTGCCACCAGGGAAGTCTTGAAGGTGGCTTTTTAAATTAAAAAAAATTCTTTTTCACTGTCAGTGTATGGCTGTGAAGAATACTATGACTATTAGTACAGCTTGGTGCCATGTGTTGATTTGTAATAAAGTGTCAGATCGTCGACCCATCCTTGCTTTTGCATCATTAAGTCAACACAGTGAAGAAAGCACATGGCATCCGGGTATTATGAAAATTGTTTTGACCTCATGTACCTCTTGAAAAGTTCTTAGGAATCTCCAAGAATCCATGGGCCACAGTTTGAGAATGGTTGCACTATAGTGTGAGGGAATCTCATCAGGCTGCAAGTGTATGATCTGATGTCATTTAGCTTGACTTAGTGTTCAGCCTGCTACCCAAAGTGTTGAAAGTTGATCCACATCAAAATCATCTGCAACAGAATCTCTGTGGTTGGGACTGAGGAAACTGAATTGTTCTCAAGGGCCTCAAACACAGTGATGTTTGGGAGCATTATTTTGCTTTTATAAAGCCACTCTTTCCAAAACCATGGCATAGTCCCAATGGTCCAATACAAAATGATTTTAGGCAACTATTTCTTAATTTTAATAGTTATATTAAAGTCTATTACCTTATTTTAGCAAAATGTAAGATGCCATCGATTGTAAGATAACCTATTTTGTGTCCCACTAATAAAGGAAAACACCCTGCTAATTACAGTACTCCTTTCATTGATTATAAGATGCATCCCAAGTTTAGAGATAATATTTTGTGAAAATGTGAAGAAAGTTAGAATAAAATAGAATAATATGTGCTAATGACTTAGAGACAGTGAAATATCTGTTTATAGTAGTGATATAAAGCAGTGTTTCTCAAACTTTGGTGGGCATAGGAATCCAACTGGGAATCTTGTTGAAATAGATATTCTGATTCAGCAGATCTGGAGTAGAGTTTGAGATTTTGAATATCTAAATGTCTCAGCTGATGCTGAGATAGACGGTCCAGACTTTCATAACAAGCATATAGGGTAACTTTGAAAAACACATCTAAGAAGAAAAAGGAATCAAGGTAAATCAAAATATTAAGTGAATTAGCAGTACTGGTCTTAAATGGGTATTGCAAAATTTGTGATAGTAGTATAAGAATGAAGTCTGAAGTTGGGGAAAGACTACAATGACTCATGGTCAAACTATACCTTTAGGTCTCTTAGAAAAACAAGACTTTCCGTCTGGGATTCAAGTCACTGCGTGTGTTGAGGTGAAGATTTTTCTTCTTCCACCCACAGCTCTAACCATGACTCAGAATCCAGTATCTCCTACTTTTACTGCCTAGATGATGCATGAGTTGTCTCAGCGATATTCTTGCAAATGTGTTGTCCAGCCTACTCAAATGCCTTCAAGATGACTTTTTTCCCTTTGGAAAATTTTGGAAAATCATTTGGGGTAGTTTCTGCAGGCCAAAGATACTTCTTGCTTTAAACTGAAATCTGGCTCTCTGTGACTTCAGGATGTTTGATCCTCCTTTTGGCTCTTGGTAACAACAGAAAGAGTTCAAACCTTCTCCCCACAAGACAACTCTTCACCCGTTTGATGGCTGCTCTGGGTTCTCCTGAGCTTTTTTTTTTTTTTTTTTTTTTTTAATGTGGACCATTTTTCAAGTCTTTATTGAATTTGTTACAGTATTGCTTCTGTTTTATGTTTTGGTTTTTTGGCTGCAAGGTATGTAGGATCTTAGCTCCCCGACCAGGGATTGAGCCTGGAAGGCGAAGTCTTATCCACTGGACCTCCAGGGAAGTCCCTCCTTAACTTTTTCTTTTCCAGGCTAAGTGGCCCCAGTGCTGTCTTCATCTGTTTCTTCCGTGATGTGCTTCTGCATCTCCTTTACCATCACAGTGAGCTCACTCCTGTTAATCTCTTAAGTGTGACATCCAGACCACATGTTGTCCTCCATCAGCATGTGCCCTCACCTCTCCTGACCTAGGTGTCATGCCCGAGGTGGTGACTGCCCTCTGGCAGCCTCCTCACAACGATGGCTCACCACTCACTGTCAAGCAAAGCCCCTCAACGCACGCTGTGTGCGTCCGGTTGCTAAGTCAGATCTTGTCCCCATATTTATACAACTGTACTCTGGGACCCAGGGCTAAAACCATGTATTCTTGGCTGATAAAACTTTCCCTTGTTAGGTCTCATCCAACTCTCTTGGCATGACTCATGGTGTCCCTGGAAACTCTACCCCCAGAAAGTCCCCTAATTATCTGCTTCTTGGTTTTGAGAGCTTGACCTGCTTCCAGCCCTACACAGCTGTGTCCCTCCAACCATCCCCCACTGTTCCTGTCTTTAGGGGTCTTCCAATGGGGATAGCCATCCCAGTCTCCCTGACCTCCAGCACCACCTTCTGAGTGCTCCCCAACCCCTCTTATTGCTGTCAGTGCACTATGACACTGCTCTCAACTTTCAGCCCTCTCCTGGGAACTTCTCAGCTACTGCATCTTGTCAGCAATGGTGTGGTCATGACTTAATTATACTTTGGTTTCCTTGGTCCTAATTCATCTAGAATTACTTCCAATAAACACAAATCTTGAGGTGGGGGAGTAATTTTTTTTTTATTACTACAGTGGACATAGGTTTGAATCCATTTCTCCTTATTCTCTCAGCATCATTTGTGAGTAAAGACACAGCTGAGGGGATTCATGGGTGCAGCCTCTGCTCAAAAAACAGCAAAGTTAGACTTGTGTGAAGACTGAATCTTGAGCCTACGAACATCATGTTTGGGGCCAACCTAAGTATATTGACCTGGAGCTTGTGTGTCAAAGTTCTGCAGTGTGTTTTATTCCCGTTAGTGTGATGAGCAAATTTGGGAAGCCCTGCTTCCTTAGCTGCATATTTTGTAATCTGCCTTTAGAAATACTTAAGTAATGGATTTTAATGTCATCAGTTTCAGATTCCTATGAGTGTGGCAAGAATGAGAATGTGTAAAACACTGTTTGCTAATTTCAATTATTGTATTCCCAATCAAGATGAAAGTGACTCTTACCTTCTTGGTTTCCAAAGCAATGGTTAGTGTCCTTCAGGAATGAAGTGGCTTCTGAGAGAGTGATTCCAGAAATCAAAACTAAACAAAACAAAGAACAAATGAACTATGAAGAGTTTAAATAAATCTAGAAATTGTACTTTTCTAAGTTTAGCTACATTTAAATAGTACACAGTGGATGGTGTGGGATGGAAATACATTTTCCATTTTTCCCTTTGGTTAAGTCATCATTCTTTAAATAATTGGGTAATTACAGCACTGATTAACATTTTTTTTGATTATCTTCTGTGTGTGCAAAGTACCATGTCAGCTCCTTAAGGGGGTATAAAAAAGGATAAAGACAGTCTCTACCCTAAAGGAATGCAAAATTTAGGAACAGTTAAGAGAAATGCTCAAATAAATCTTTGAACAAGGAAGAATAATACAAATTCTGTAAGCGTCTAAATGAAGTGTTATGGGGACTTAGAGAGATGATGCTTCCGGCTGAGGGTAGGGGGCCGTGAGGGGTCAAAAAAGAAAGGAGGGAGGGAGGGGAATGATCCGGATTGTAACTTGGATGCTTTTAGACCAGAAGTTGAATTCTTTGGCAATGAGAGAAAAGTTGTGAATTATGGGCAAGACTTCTTTAAGAGGTCTAGGAAGGGCACTCTCTTAAATATCCTATATTCTCTTGGAGAAGATGAAGGTAGGGTAGCTGATAACTTATTTGGGACTAAGGAATCTCAGTCCAGAAGTTGATAACCTACATGAAGATCTCAGGATACCATAAGAGTCTGAATAATTTTCAATATCAAATTTAACTTAAACTTCCCATTTACCACACAGTACTTTTATGGAACCTGGGGAACATGTCGTGAAATACCATTTAGGCAGGAAGAGACATTTCAACGCTTGCTTTCCTACTTTGGTCGCGTACTCTTGGTCTCTATCTTTTATGAGTCTCTAATAATCTCCAGCTATATCCTAAAATTCTCACAACTTTCTCAGGAAAAGATTAAATGATTAAGTATCATATTCTGAATCCTTGGTTCAAACGAAATCACACTTGGAGGCAGAACCTCGGTTTTCTAATGCCAGCTCTGTAAAGTAGCTGTTGTAATTTCCTTGAGCTTTGGTTTCCTTCTGTAAATGAGACAGATGGACCAGAAAATCCCCAAGGTTTCTCTTAACCCTGTGAATGTCTGACAGAAGGTATTCTGGTGAAGATGGTGGCCAGAAATCGAAGCATCGCAAGCTCCTAGAGCTACAGAACCCCTCTGAGGGATGCTCCTGCAGTGTCAGACACGACCCAGCCCGAAGTCCACAAGGCATGCCATGAATGAGCAGTCTGGACACTGGTCATTAATAAGCAAACTAGGATGCATTCTGAGATGGATCAAATGCATGGGAGAATTTCTTCCCGCAATCATCTCCCAGAAATCCTGACATAAGAAAAATTTTACATAACCAACCACAAAAATTTCAAATAATACTTCAAGGCAATCACAGAAGAGATATCACAAATTAGCATGTTTATTTGCTAACTGGAATTATAATACTGACCTAAACAATTAGAGGGGTAAGTACGTATTATATTCAGCTTTATATCCTGCAGGTTAGTTTTTTTTTTTTTTTTTTTGGTGTCATAATTGCTTATATTCTTGTCTTTTTACTCTTTGTAGAAGCTTCTTGAAAGGCCTCGCCATCTTGTCTCCCATATTGCCCTTAACACAGTTCCTTACGCTTAGTAGGCCCTCAGCAAAGGCTGCTGTGTTGCCTTCTCTCCTCTCCAGGTAACCTGATCAGGTATAATCACAGCTACATGGAGCAAAAAAGCGGGCACTTGTGAGCACTTACCTTGCGGTGCTGTGGTCGAAGCAGTTTCGAAAGTGTGGCCCCCCAGCTCCCTTTATACTCCCAAATGCGCAAGCCCAGCACTCTGACGTGGCTGTATTGGGGGATCACCATTTACTCCTTAGATGTAAATGCATCGTAGCCTTGATCTTTCACTCTTGTTAAGTTACTTGGATAAATGACCAGCGGAGGCTGTATAATGCCAAGTCAGCTGCGTAGGGATTTTGACGTTGGACACAGATCTTTGAGACTTAGAGAGTTCTAGAGGCTGAGCAGAACTGGGGCAGAGTGTGCTAAGAAGGTCAGTGAAGGGCAGAGCCACAGGGTGAATTGTCAAGCGATGGATGATCAATAGCATGGATACTAAGTACGTCTCCTTTACCCAGCATCGTAAACATGAAGTGGTGTGCGCCTCTTCTCAGAAATCTCCGGAAAACATAAGATTGGCCATTTAACACATCCATTCTTTTTTTTAAAACGTTATTTTTTAATTGAAGTATATTTGATTTACAATGTTGTGTTAGTTTCAGGTGTACAGCAAAGAGATTTCATGTATGTGTGTGTATATATATATATATATATATATATATATATATATATATATATACACACACACACACATATATATCTATATATTCTTTTTCAGATTCATTTCCCTTATAGGTTATTACAAAATACTGAGTATATAGTTCCCTGTGCTATACAGTAGGTCCTTGTTGTTTTTCTATTTTATATATAGTAGTGTGTATGTGTTAATCCCAAACTCCTAATTTATCCCCCACCTCCCTTTCCCCTTAGGTAACCATAAATTTGTTTTCTATATCTGTAGGTCTACTTCTGTTTTGTAAATAAGTTCATTTCTATCATGTTTTTTTTTAGATTCCACATATAAGCGATATCGTGTATTTGTCTTTGTCTGGCTTACTTCACTTAGTGTGATAATCTCTAGGTCCATCTAACCCATCTATTCTTAGCCATTAATTTATTTTGTTAAAAAATCCATTGTAGATGGAAAACTTTCTAAAATGTATTACATATTATCTTGATTTATTTAATCTAGTATCTTGAATAGACTTCAACTTTTCCTTGATCACTCAGGGACCTGGGAGGTGATGTAATAAAGTCGTCAGGGATATTATAGTTTCTTCGCGGATTTTACCCTGCACTAATTGTTCCTAGGTTGCAATGAATTTTTGTGTCACCTTTCTAGTTTTTATATCTACACCTTCACGGCAAGGTACTCAGCTGTATTCTGTCTGTGGTTAGTGGGTTTGCCTCTGTGAGCCCAATCTTCCTTTTTCTAATCTGCTATAGAATGGGAAACATGAACAAGCTAAAGGAAAAAACAAACAAAAAAAAGGAGTCATAAGTTCCATGGGAAGTTCTAGAAGTCCTAATGGAAATACATGGTGTTTGTGACAACTCTTATGGTTGCTCGGGGTTGTTTTTTGGCTGAAACATAAGTAATGTTTGACTATGTAGGAATTAACATACATTTTAGAAGTTAGAGCCATTTACAGCAATACAGCCTGACTTGTTTATGTTGTATATGATCAATGTGTACTGAATTATACTCAATATTTTGTAATAACCTATAATGGAATATAATCTGAAAACAATATAACTGAGTCACTTTTCCGTACACCTGAAACTAACACAATATTGTAAATCAACTATACTTCAATTAAAAAGAAAAAAAGATTCTCTAGTCTTCCAGTGGGTAGTCTCATATAGTTAGGCATTTCCAAGGACAGTTTGCATTAGTCAAAATGAAATTGTGGACAAAGGAGAAACAGATAGGAATAGGACTTCCACGTAGCATTTTCCAAAGTAGATTTGACAGAATGCTGATTCTGAGAGAAACTGTGAAATAAAAGGTCCCGTGGCTAAATGAGTTCAGGAAATGTGGCCAACTCTATTCCCTGTTGCTGGAGATTCACCATAAATACTAGCATGTTAAGGGGCCTGAGAAGCCTTTCAGTAAAAAAATATGAAGAACTTTTTTGTACCTGGTGATCTGATGTTGGAACACCATCTTACTCCCTGCTTGAGAAAACAAGAGGAGAAAGCTGAAGGCTGCAATCCACAGAGAACTTGTCTCATTCTTAGTACCATTTGGCCCAGGAGAAAGCAACAGAAAGTGATCAGGCATAAACACAGCTGCTTTTATCCAAGGAACAGTCTTTTGTATGTAACAGATGCTCAGTAGATTTTGTTCCTGTGTATAAATGAATAAGGATGATTCATGGGGAATCTGTGTTGAAAGAGGGCTGAAGTGATAAGGCAGAAAAGAATGGAATCAGACTCAGTCTCACTTAATAGTAATAGTTTATATTTATTAAGAACTCACTACGTGCCAGGCTTTATCCATATTGACTCACTTAAGCATCATAATAGTTTTGTGGGGTAGGTGCTAACTTCATTCCCATTTTATGGCTGAAGAAATTTGGGCCACTGAGAGTTTAAATAAACTGCCTAAGGCCACACAACTAGTAAGTGGCAGAAATGGGATTCAAATCCTCTCTGGCTCTAGAGCCAATGCCTATAACCTTTCACTTTTGCAAGCCCATCACTTTTGAGTGCTGGCAATGGGGAAAGGAGATATGAAATAGGGACATTGCTCCAAAGGAGGAGATAATGGACATGGGAAGAGAGTACATAGACACGAAAAGATAAATTACTTTTCCAAGGTTAAGTGCCAAGATGAGTGAGATGCACAGTGGACTAGATGTATGGACAAGGTATTTAAAACCCGTAAGGTATGTTGTTTATGTAAAATATTCTCAGAATTGTTATTAATGATAATGATACTGCTTTGGAGGAGAGAAGAGATCTGAAGGGGATGTGACGGTGGAGATAATAATAATAATAAAAAATAATAATAATAATGCTTTTTATAGTTCTTTCCTGTTTACATAGCACTTTTGTATATTTTATTATGTTTATTTTTCTCTGCAAGCCTTAGGGGGTTATACTGTTTATATTCTTATTATTCCCATTGTCCATATGGGGAACTGAGGCCTAAGGGAGTTAAGTGATTGACCAAAAGGCCCCACAGCTAGTAGGCAATGGAGCCAGATTTGGAACCCCAGGTTGCTGATTCCAAAGCCTCGCCTTTTCCTCTATCCTCTACTATCTCTTAAAGGAGGCAGATTTTAAGAGTACAGGGAGGAGGTTCCAGGCTTAGGGAACGTAGGGATTGTGGTTAGAAACAAGACTTCCCAGGGTGTGTTTCAGGAAGGTGGAATGGGCAAGCCTGGATGGAAGGGTTGGGGGTAACACGGAGGTGAGGCTGGAGAAGTGGGCTGGGCTTGTCCGTGATGGGCTCCCAATGCCCATGGAAGGAGTCAGGACATTATTCTGAGATCATTGGGGAAGCTTTCAAGGTTTTAAGCAGAAAAGTGAACGTGTGTGTGTGTGTGTGTGTAGACACACACATGTATCTGAAGATTAGTATAGAACTGATGGTAGGATATAATGGAGAGGGAGAACCTGAGGTCCTAGAACCACTTAGCAACTATTTAGAAAATCTTGGTGTACAACTTGCCAAGATGATTATACAGGCTCTGATATGATTTATGGGAGTAGGTGGGCAGTTAGAATTAACCCCTGGATGACCCTATAAATTCAGATGTGTGTTAAAATTCTCCATAGCACCAGAGGGCTGGCTTTCCCAGTGATTGTCCCCTGGTATCTCCGGGTCCATCCCGTAGGTTCAAGAAGAGTATTGTGTGGGCTTGAAGTTGTCTGCCTCACTGTCCCATTTAGGCCTGGCAAAAAGAGAACCCCAGGAGGTGAAAGGAATATGTTTCTCTCATTTAAGACCTCTCTGAGCTCTAGACTTATTATTATTATTTTTAACATTTATTTATTTATTTAGGCTGCTCCAGGTCTTAGTTGCAGCATGTGAGATCTTTGTTGTGGCATGCGGGATCTTTAGTTGTGGCATGCACGTGGGATCTAGTTCCCCGACCAGGGATCGAACCTGGGCCCCCTGCATTGGGAGCACGCAGTCTTACCCACTGGACCACTGGGAAGTCCTCTAGACTTATTTTTCGAGGCCCTATCCCACATTAATATATTACAATCCTCTCAACATAATATTAAACATGCAAGTAATATCTATTTGCATTGAATATAAAAATAATCATGGTGTAAAATGAAGAGGGCCTTGATTAAGCAGTACAGAAATGAGATGTAAAAGGAAAGAGAAAACCCAAGGGTTACCCTGAAGGCAGGATGCACAAGACTTTGATGATGCTGAGTTTGAGGAGGAAAAAGGAATCAGAGGATCCTACCTTTCATCCAGCCCTCATTGCAGCCTAGAAATCTAGGGGCATGATAGCTGCCCAGGAGAAATAGTGAAGGGGGGAAATAGGAATTTCGATTTTGGACAGATTGAGATTGAGATGATGGTGATATCCAGCTAAGTAGGTAGAGATAAGGATTCAAAGTTTACATACAGGAGACATTAAGACTGAAGATGTAGGTCTGTGAGTATGAGGGTGTCACCTGTATGCAGTTGATAGTTGAACTTATTAAGGAAGCTGGGTTCTCAGAGAAAGGCTGCATGTTGAGGAGGTGAGAGGCGGAAATGAAGACAAAAAGAGTGGAAAAAAAAAGGTTATTCTTCAGGTAAACAAATACCTGAGTGAGATCTTGCTGGAGTCAAAAGAGCCACGTGGATCCATATTTTACTTCTGTCATTTACTGCCATAAATGGCAAGTCCCATCACCTCTCTTCGCAGCTGTGATGTTTTCTCCTTCCGCTGCAAAATCAGAAACATAATTCTGTTTCTGCCCAAGTCATGGGGATAGTGTGGGGGTCAAATGAGATACTGTCAAGACGTGGCTGTCTCCGCAGGCAGTCTCTTTCCAGCCAGTGCCAAACAGTATGCTTCAATCTGTATCAACCTTGACACAGACCTTGGCAAATAATCCACTAGCACAAAAAACATAAGTGAGCAATGCAGGCTTTACTGAAGATTTTGTAGAGCAGACTAGAAGAGGATTATATTACATCCCCTAAAGTATTCAGTTTCCATCAGCAATGACTTCCACGAAGTCCATTTTCCGTCACACTGATGCAGGTGGTTGATTTCCTTTCTTCCCCTGAGGTGTCTGCCCGACCCCTGCGGGTACTCAGTTGTTCCTCTGTTACATGGGGCCCTTTAGCTCTGCCATTGACCTGCATGCCTACTCATCTGGTTACTCAACAAAATAAAAGTCCTCAAGTAAAGAACACCACTTTTATCCTTAGCAAGTTTGGTGATCACCTATTTTTACTCACATATTCCCTTTGGGAGCTTCATCTTTATCCCACCACTATACCGTGTAGTCCCCAGCTCACACCCCACACCATCATTCCATCTCTCCCAACCCTGAGAGGAGTTCTGTCGATGAGGGTTTTCTCCAGTCTTGTTACAAAATCATTTTGTCAATTCTAAAGTGATGGGAACTTCATTATTAGTGTCAGAAGAAGTCAAGGGAGGTGGTATTTTCGAGAGGGTGGTATTTTCAAGAGAGAGGATATAGTAAAAAGCTCTACAGAGAAGATGGAGAAAAGGAGGACCATGAAAAGGGCATTGGGTCAGTCAGAGAGGTGATCCTGACATTAATGTCAGCAGGATGGTGGGGGTGGAAGCTTTGAAGCCAAGGATTAAGGAGTGAGCAGGCGTTAAGGAGGAGGAAAACGTTTTCCTGATTTCCCTGGGAGCAAATCTCTCCACCAATCACTATATAAGGCACATTCAGAGGAAATGCAGATTTGGATGGAGAAAGCAGCAGCAGGGCCAAATAGAGAGGCCCAGGAAACAAGTGTAATCAAATTCATTCCGCAGAGGGCTACTTGAGAAGAAAGGGCAGTTAATTGTGCTGATAGGAGGATCATCCCTTACCCGTTACAACTATCTAAGAGCTATGTAACAGATGAAATTTCCAAAAGCAGCAAGAAGTTCCCCAGCCAGAAACAGAAATTTCTGGGCAAAAGTCACAGGACAGGTATATTAGTGAATGATACAAATTTATATTGAATCGCCTAATTAAAAATATTGAGTGAGAATATTAGATCCAGAACTAGAGGGGAACCTTGAATATTACCTAATCTAACCCTGATGTTACAGAATCAGAAACTGAGGTTCTGGACAGGTTACCTAATTAATGCTAATTAATTAGACAGACCCCCTTCCCATTCTACTCTCAGATCCAAGAGCGCTAGTTCAGAACTCTTTCAAGTGCAATACATAAACTTCCATACTGCTGGCATTTCTTTTTTTTTTTTTTAAATAAATGTATTTATTTATTTATTAAACTAATTACTTTATTTATTTTTTTCTGTGTTGGGTCTTCGTTTCTGTGCGAGGGCTTTCTCTAGTCACGGCGAGCGGGGGCCACTCTTCATCGCGGTGCGCAGGCCTCTCTTGTTGCGGAGCACAGGCTCCAGACGCGCAGGCTCAGTAGTTGTAGCTCACGGGCCCAGTTGCTCTGTGGCATGTGGGATCTTCCCAGACCAGGGCTCGAACCCGTGTCCCCTGCATTGGCAGGCAGACTCTCAACCACTGCGCCACCAGGGAAGCCCACTGCTGGCATTTCTACACTACAATTTTGCAAAGCAAAAAGTTGATGGGGGATTATCCAGAGAAATATTTAAACTGATTTTCCTTCAATCAGTGAGGACATAGATTTATCAGTTTTACAGGTTGGAATACTGAGGCTTGGCAAGATTAAGTGACTAGTCATACAGCTAGTAAGTGGCAGAATGGGAGCTAGAACAAGTCTGGTTTGAATCCAAGTCCAGTTTGTGCTTTCACTACAAGACAGCTGTTTCTGGCTTTGCAAGATCCTGTTAAGACACTAACGCTCTCAGAATTATACATGCTTCTCAGAATTACACGCAAACGAGGCATCCTTCTCTGAAAATATCATGGAGAGAGTGTGTGCATGGCCTGGGAACATTGTTTTCAGAGAAGAAATTCTACCAGTTAGGTCTGTCCAGTAAACTGGAGACTTTCTTATCTGGCCTCATAATCTTGACTGATGCCTGTGAGACTTAGGGTCCATGTCATTTGCCCTTTTTTGTCTAGTAGTTGTATTTTTTGTTGTTGGTTTCTTCAGTGCTTAAAGCCTCATTAGAACTAAGAAACGCGTGATCAGTTACTTTTAATTTCAACTGTTGGGGTATGAAACAACATAGCCTAAAAAAAAAAAAAGATTTTATGCCCTTGGCTAGGCATAGCCCAAATGCATATTTACATTGTTAAGAGCTGCATGATAATGTAGTGACTAAGAGTGGACTTTGAGAGTCAGAATACTGAGGTTCAAATCCTGACTTCACTATTTAAACTATTTGAATTTGCGCAACTTATTCTACTTTTCTGAGCCTCAGTTTCTTCATCTGTAAAATGGGGATAATAACAATACTTAACTCATGGGGTTCTTGTGACAACTGAGTTAATAAATGCATGATAGGCTACTTTTTGAAAGTGACATGGAGTGGGTGAGGCCATGTCAACAGCAGAGCCTGAGACTTAGAAGCCAGGAACTTTCTCTAGAGAATGTACCAACCATTGCCTGTGCCAGAGGGCTCTGGAAGCCAGGACAGCATCTTCTATGTTGTTCTTTCATCTCTTTTTTGTTGCTGTTTGGTAAGGCCCATCAGCTGACCACAGCCTCACTACTGGCCATCCAGCCCTCCCATTCTACCCACTACATATAGCCAATTTCCTCTCCAGGTGGCCCAGAACACTCTTAAGTCACCGCCACCCCCCACCCCCCACCCCCTCATTCCACACACTCACAACAATAAAATAAGACGAGGAAGATGGAGCCTAGATACCTCAAAGCAGGGTGACCAACCTTCCTAATTTGCTTGGAATTGAAGAGATTCCTGAGACTTCAGTTTTAGAATCAGGACAATCCTGGGCAAACCCAGATAAATTTATCACCCTACCCAAAAGGTGGTTGGGGGTATGATGGCAAAATCCTCAAACTTGACCAAGATGGGGCTAGATGGAACCAGCTTGAGATCTCTCACAAAACCAGGATGGTGATGAAATTCACATATGGAATTGCTAATTTTGAAGCTGTAATGCACAGAGCCGGTAACAGGGAGCATGCACGTATTCAATTGTTTATTCATCAAACATTCATTGAGGGCTTACTACATGCTGGGAAGATTTTAAGCACTAGGGAACAGAACAGGCAAAGTCTCTGCCCTCATGGAAACTCTATTCTAGTGTGTGTGTATGTGGGGACAGACAACAAACAAACAGATATCAAATGTCAATTAGTGATAAATTCTCTGAAGGAAAGGAAAATTAGGATAAGGAAACAGTGGCTGTGTGGGTTTGAAATGGATCAATCAGGATAAGTTTCTCTAAAGAGATGATATTTGAGCACTTAGAGGAAGAGCAAGCCAGGAGAATATCAACGGGGCACAGTATTCCAGGCAGAGGAAACAAATGCAAAGGCTCTGGGAGGGGAACTTGCCTGCACAGGAAGAGAATAAAGGCCAGTAGGGCAGGGATGAAAGGAGCCAGGGATACAGTAGCAAGGAATGAAGTGGCAGAAGCGGCTAGGGGCCAGATGCTTAGAGCCTTGCAAACTAAGGTAAGGATTTAGGGTTTTAAATGCCAGCTGTTATTATAAAGGTAACGCTATTCTTCCATATTCTCTGCTGAGCGTTGGCTCTGTTATCTGCTGTTTTTCTATTCAGCTTTGCTTCACTCTGTCAAACAAAACGTTTAGCTGCTCTTCATTTAGCAAATGGCTTTTAAAGACACCGTTCCAGGCATTGGGGATTAGAAGTTGGTTCTCTCAAACAGCTTACCATCTAGTTCGGGGAGGGTGGGTGGATCACAGTATTGAAAACACGTGAAAAAATCAGCAGCCATGGACTTCCAAGGAAACAGCCGGTAACTACCGAGAAGAAAGGCGGTTTCAATTTCCCAGAGAGGTGAGGAGTTGCTTCCGGTGGGCCCCGGGGCATCATGGGAGGGGTGGGCCCCGGGGCATCATGGGAGGGGTGTGCCCCGGGGCATCATGGGAGGGGTGCGCCCCAGGGCATCATGGGAGGAGTGCGCCACCGGGGAAGGAAAGGCTGGAAGTGATTCCACCAGGGTTGGGACCAGCCTGGAGACTGTGAGGGGCCCTGGCCGGTGAGTGTACGTTTCGAGTTTGTGAGAGAGGCTGGCGTTTCTCGTCAGCTCCACGATTCCAGAGCTTAACTGTGCGTGTGGTGGGAGGGTGTGAAGCCGGAAGTGGCGAGGGAATTCGAACTCCTGGCTCTTGACGTGACTGGGCCGCAAGGAAATTTCTGAAAAGTCTCAAGTCGCCAAATTCCATTTGAAGTTTTTCAGTACGTTTGTAGGCGTTTTATTACATTGCATAGACATGTACTTATGTAATATATAGGGCTAAATCCATTTTGGGGTACTAAAAACTGTGGATATCGATAGAATTATTTTTCAGAATATACCGGAAAAAAATATGATTCTGTTGCTCCAAAGATACCACCTTTCCCATCCATCCTCTTAACAACATTTTTCATAATTTGATGGCTTCTCATTGCAGTGGCTTCTCTTGTTGCAGAGCACAGGCTCTAAGCACGTGGGCTTCAGCAGTTGTGGCTCGCGGGTTCTAGAGCGCAGGCTCAGTAGTTGTGGTGCACGGACTTAGTTGCTCCACAGCATGTGGGATCTTCCCAGACCAGGGCTCAAACCCGTGTCCCCTGCATTGGCAGGTGGATTCTTAACCACTGCGCCACCAGGGAAGTCTGGTGTTGCGTTCGTGAGGGCAGGTGGGGCCCTCTTGGGACTGGACGGATCCTTTGTTCCATCTGCACGGGCGTCCAAGCAGGTCTCAGAACAGCCCTTGGCCTCTGAGCATCCAGGCAGGCACCCACGTTCCTCCAGCTCAGGTTAGCCTTGGCCCCTCCAGCCCCCGTGGCCAATTACTGAGCTGATTGTGTCTTTACTCTTTAAAATTAAATCACTCTCTCCAGGTGGGCGAGAAGTTTACTTGTGAACTTGGGTAGGGTTAGGGGTTAGGGGTTAAGGGTTAGGGGTTAGGGTCAGGGTTAGGGCTAGGGCTAGGGGTTAGGGTTAGGTTTAGGGTTGGGTTAGGGTTAGGGGTTAGGGTTAGGGTTTAGGTTTAGGGTTAGGGTTAGTGTTGGGTTAGGGTTAGGGTTAAGGTAGGGTTAGGGTTGGGTTAGGGTTAGGGTTTAGGGTTAGGGTGTCCAGCCTTACGTCCCATTCAGCTGTGAGTGTAGATGTGGTCAGTCCAGTTGCCTCACAGCCCCTGACTGAATTTTGTAAGAATTCCTCTCTCTCTCTCACTGTCTTTCTCTTTTTATATTTAATTTTTATAATGGGGTGTAGCTGATTTGCAATGTTGTGTTTCTTGGTGCTGTACATCCACTTGAGTCACTTACAGAGAGACATCAATAAATTCTTTTCTAGTTTCTAGTAGTCAGATATATGTTTTTTCTGTGAATAGAGTGTGCTGAGTCCAGTTCCTTGAACAATGAGTATGTCTTGGCGATTACATTATTGGCGTATGGAACGGTATCTGTGCCAATTTCAACCTCCTGGTTTATGCATCACCGCACCACACTTTTCCCCTTAAGCAGCCATAAGTGTGTTTTGTAAATGTGTGATGGTGTTCTATTTGTAATTCAGTTCACGGTTGGCGATTTTTAGATTCCCTTTATAAGTGATATCTTATGATAAGTTTCTCTTGCTGTCTAACTTATTTCACTCTCAATGACCATACATAAGTCCCCCTGAGTCGCTGCAACTGGCCTCATTTCATTGATTTCAGAGCTGAGTAATATTCCGTTGTGCTTAAGTATCAAATTTTCTTTCACCATTTTTTCCTTCCAAGGACTATGAAGTTGTACCCAAGTCGAGGCTGTTGTAAACATAGCAGCAGTAAACGGGGTGCCTACGTCCTGTGGATTTTTGGATTTTCCAACATATAGGCCCATGAGTGGAAGCGCCCTATGCTTTGTAGCTCTGTTTTTTAGATGTTTTAGGAAACACAGCACACTTCTCCAGAGTGGCCGTTGGCAATTTACATTCCCCCCTTCAGCGTAACAAGGCTCCCTTTTCTCCTCTCCTTGTCCTGCATATCTGGTTTTTACCCTTTGTGAGGATGGTCCTTTTTTCTGATTCGAAGTGATACCTCTTTGTAGTGTTGATTTGCATTGCCCGCTTCTTTGGTTGGCCAAAAAGGGCGTATGCGTTTTTCCTGAATATATTCTGGAAGTTAAATTTGAGAGACAGCTTTTCTTTTTAATTGATTAATTAATTAATTTATTTTTGGCTGTGTTGGGTCTTCGTTTCTGTGCGAAGGCTTTCTCTAGTTGTGGCAAGCGGGGGCCACTCTTCATCGCGGTGCGCGGGCCTCTCACTATCGCGGCCTCTCTTGTTGCGGAGCACAGGCTCCAGGCGCGCAGGCTCAGGAGTTGTGGCTCACGGGGCTAGTTGCTCCGCGGCATGTGGGATCTTCCCAGACCAGGGCTCGAACCCATGTCCCCTGCATTAGCAGGCAGATTCTCAACCACTGCGCCACCAGGGAAGCCCCTTGAATAGTTTTGTATTTAAAGTTTGTCTGTGGGGACTTCCCTGGTGACGCAGTGGTTAAGAGTCCGCCTGCCAATGCAGGGGACACGGGCTCGAGCCCTGGTCCGGGAAGCTCCCACATGCCGCAGAGCAACCAAGCCTGCGCGGCACAACTACTGAAGCCTGCGCGCCTAGAGCCCGTGCTCGCCCACAAGAGAAGCCACCGCGATGAGAAGCCCGTGCACCACAACGAAGAGTAGCCCCGCTCGACGCAACTAGAGCAAGCCCACATGCAGCAACGAAGACCCAACGCAGCCAAACATAAATTATAAAATAAAATAAAATTTGCCTCTGAATAACTTTGAGTGAATTTGGTATAAGTTGTGAAGTTTGCATCTACATTCACTTCATTCCAAATGGTTTCCAATTAATTGTTCCTTAACTACTTTTAGAAAACTTTTGGGATAGAGACTCCATTTTAGTTTGAATTTCCAGTTTAATGGATTCAGCAGTCCTGTCAGTAGGGCACGCTGCCTCCAGTGACCTGTGAGCGAGGTGCGGCCTGCACTTCCTGCACTGACCACAGGGTGGCGCCGAGTTCGCCTCTCTGACCCACAGCGCATGCTCGTTCCATGGAACTCGATTGTGAGGGCAGCTGAGAGGAGTTGAGCCGCCTCAGGCGCGGGGGCGGGGGCGGGGGCGGGGGCCTTCGGGTAGGACGCCCGGCTCAGCGTCTCTGCTGAGAGGAGCTCGGTGTTCGTCTCCTTAGGACTCGCTGGGGTTTCGGCTTCAGGACAAAGTGGGGCTGCCTCCACGCTGACTAGGGAACTAGGTTTCCTGAGGACCCAGGTGATGCCTGAGGAAAAGGTGAAGAGGCGGTGAGGAAAAGTGGGGAGAAGCTTCCTGTGGGCGACTGACCGTTGAGGGGGTCCGTCTTCGTGTGAGCGAGGGAGGGCTTGGCGTGGAAAGCTGGGTGTTTGGTCAGGTTTGTGTGCAGGGTAGCCAGCGTGAGTTACGGGGCGTCCAGTTTTCCCAGCACCATTTATCGTGGGGCGTGTCGCGCTCCTTGGTGTGTCCTTGGTCCCTGTGTCATAAATTCACCGACCCCGTCCGTGTGGGTTGAATTCTGGTCTCTCTGTCCTGTTCCTCTGGTCCCTGTGCCCGTTTTGAGCCAGTTCCACACTGTTTTGGTGACTGTAGCTTCTCAGCAGAGTGTGACGTCAGGGAGGGAGATGCCTCCAGCCCGTTCTCTTTTTTCAGGGTTTCTTTGGCTATTTGGGGTCCTTTGTGGTTCCCCACAGATATTAGGAGGATTAGCTCTATTTTGGGGGAAAATACCATGGAATTTTGGGAGGGATTGCATTCACTGTGTCCACTGCTTTGGGTAGCATGGATGTTTTAACAATATTAATTGTTCCATTCCATGAGAACAGGATATCTTTCCATTTATTGGTGTGTTTTGCAATGTCTTCATCAATGTCTTAAAGTTTTCAGTGTGCAGGTCTTTCACCTCCTTGGTTGACTTTATTCCCAGGTATTTTGTTCTTTTTGATGCAGTTGTAAATAGGGTTGCTTTCTTTCTCTTTCTGATGGTTCATTATTAGTGTTTAGAAAGGCAACTGATTTCTGTGTATTGATTTTGCAACTTTACTGAATTGATTTATTAGTTCTAATAGTGTTTTTGTGGAATGAAGTGGAAAATTGGAATTCAAAAATCCCACTGTTTCTACCATACCCAGGTCGTCCACAACACGGAGGACAGCGGCTCCTAATATAACCTTCCCACAGTGCCTGTAAATGACATGTGGACTTTGGGTGAACTGGATCTGGGTAAGGCTTGGCTTCTATATGGAAGTTT
Organism: Balaenoptera ricei; assembly: GCF_028023285.1. NCBI lineage: Eukaryota > Metazoa > Chordata > Mammalia > Artiodactyla > Balaenopteridae > Balaenoptera > Balaenoptera ricei. The sequence continues at coordinate 84,382,817 of NC_082654.1, forward strand.
GATGTTTTCTCTGCTTTTCTGGCATGCTGTTGACATACATGATGTTTTAAAAAGTAATTGACTTTCCAGTAATTTCAAACATACAACTTTACATACATAAAAACAAGTCTCGTACCTTGATTAAATATACTCCTAAATATTGATGTTGACATTATTAAAAATGGAATTGTTCTCATAAATTCTTTTTCAGATTATTTTTTGCCAGCGTATGCATATAAGATAGATTTTCATGAATTGATGTTTTGTTCTGTAACTTTGCTTATTAATGAGTTGATTAGCTCAAATAATTTCTTTGCTGATTATAGGTAGTTTTATATATAAGATGATGTGACCTATGTTCTGTGAAGAGACACGGTTTTAATGTTTCCATTCACCCATGGATGCCTTTTATTTCTTTCCTCAAGATTCTGGGTAGAACTTCCAGTACACTATTGAGTAACGGTGATGAAGGCCAGCTTCCTGGCCCTGTTCCTGATTTCAGGAGTAAATCTTTCAGTCTTTAACGTTGAGCATGATGTTTGCTGTGGCTTTTTGTACTACTCTTTTCCATATTGAACAAATTTCCTTTTATTCCTGCTTTCTTGAGTGTTTTTCATGAAATAACACTGGATTTTCATTGTAGATTTTTTGCATTAATTGATATGATTATGTGTTTTTACTTCACACCATTATTGTGGTTGAATACATTGCTTACTTTTCATATGTTGAGCAACCTGAAATTTCTGGTGTAGAGATACTTGCTTATGGCATTATCCATTTAAAGTTCTGTTGGTTTCATGTTGCTATTATTGTGTGATAGATTTTTACGTTCCTATTTATAAGTTGTACTGGGGTAGTTTTCTTGTTTTTGTCCTTTATTTTTAAAATCTTTTTTAAAATAGTGGTTTTATTTCATTTTAATTATTTATTTATTTTGGCCACGTCCCATGGCTTGTGGGATCTTAGTTCCCCAGTCAGGGATCGAACCCGAGCCCTTGGCAATGAAAGCACAGAGTCCTAACCACTGGGCCACCAGAGTATTCCCCAGTTTTCTTTTTCAAGATGTATTTGTATAATCTGATTAGACTTGGCTTGGTGTAAGTGGTTTGGAGGGTTAGCATTAGGGCTGGGGCTGGTGTGAGGGTTGGGGCTGTGTATGGTTTATGATGCTGTTATGGTTTAAGTTTTATGGTTAATGAGTTATTTATGGGTATGGTTAATGAATATATTTTATGGTTTGGTTATGGTTATGGTTTTGCTTATTGGTTAAGGTTTATGGTTTTGGTCTCAGGGTGTTAGGGTTCTGTGTTAGAGTGGGTGTTAGGGTATGGGTGAGAATTGGGGTACAGGTAGGGTACGGGTTAGGCTAAGGTTAGGTCAGGGCTTAGGGTCAGGATCAGAGTTTAGGGTTAGGGTCCATGTCAGGATTAGCGTCAAGGTTGAGCGAGGCCATTGTTTGCTGCTCCTCCAGTGCTGGATTCTCATTGATAGACGAATGAAATGTCTGCTCTGGTCACCCACTGTTTCAAATTGAGCTCAGCCTTAGTCAAGGGTTCTTAGGGCCTCAGAGGTCATGCAGGGTTTCCCTCCACCCTCCCTCCTGGGAAGGGTGATGCGGGCCCCACTCTGTCTGGGCAGCCCCAGGTCCAGCATGGCCCTGACATGCAGGATACTAAGTAGACGTGATGTAAGACTTGGTGCCTCAGTCTGCCAGCCCCCAGGTGCTGCCTTTTTTTTTTCCTTAATTAATTAATTAATTAATTTTGGGCTGTGTTGGGTCTGCATTGCTGCACGGAGGCTTTCTCTAGTTGCGGCGAGTGGGGGCTTCTCATTGCGGTGGCTTCTCTTGTGGCAGAGCACAGGCTCTAAGCGCGTGGGCTTCAGCAGTCGGGGCTCGCGGGTTCTAGAGCGCAGGCTCAGTAGTTGTGGTGCCCGGGCTTAGTTGCTCCACAGCATGTGGGATCTTCCCGGACCAGGGCTCAAACCCGTGTCCCCTGCATTGGCAGGTGGATTCTTAACCACTGCGCCACCAGGGAAGTCTGGTGTTGCGTTCGTGAGGGCTGGTGGGGCCCTCTTGGGACTGGGCGGATCGTTTGTTCCATCTGCACGGGTGTCCAAGCAGGTCTCAGGACAGCCCTTGGCCTCTGAGCATCCAGGCAGGCACCCACGTTCCTCCAGCTCAGGGTAGCCTTGGCCCCTCCAGCCCCGTGGCCAATTACTGAGCTGATTGTGTCTTTACTCTTTCAAATGAAATCACTCTCTCCAGGTGGGCGAGAAGTTTACTTGTGAACTTAGTTCCCTCTTCTCCATTCTTTGGCCACTGAATAAAGCCTGTGCTCTGTCGGTCTCAGCTTTGGTTTCGTTATTCACCTATTTGAACCAGAATGGAAAAAGGAAACGTTCCCTGTTGAGGCAGTGATCCTCAGCCAGGCTAGGGCCCGAGTAGGGTTTATATGACTTAATTTGGTAACAATGTGTAAGGGGATGGTGGTCTCTGCCTGTGGGGTGGTGGAGGGCACACCTATAGCCACAACACTGGTTCCGTGGACAGCATGGTCCCCTGTGGGCCTGGATCGTGTGCTCTCGTCCCCCCACGCCTGACACCACCTGACGGTCATGACGTGGTGACACTGGCTGCTGGGCGTCCAATCAGGAGGGACCCAGAGGCAGCTCCTGGTGCCAGACCAGACGTGTCTTTTCACAGGCCATGGATATACTTGGTCTGAGGACTTTGCTTTGTGTCTAGAGAACAAACTGAGCCGCTAGCAGCTGATCTGTGCTGTGGATTTGAAACTCATGGGCAGGGCAAGAGCTCCCACTGGACACTGGCTCGGAAGCTTCCGCACGGGTGATGACCACGCCAGTGCTTCCTGCCTGAGCCCTCCAGGCTTCCCGCCTACCTCCTGGGGCCCCAGATACTGGGCTGATAGGGCTCAGCGGCTGCTGGGACTTGAGGTCCAGATGCTCCCAGGTTTGGGGTAAACATGCCACTACCCACTGGAGCCTCCCTTCTCTGAGGTTCAGGAAACAGGAGGACCCACCAAACTGAGCCCATCCCTGGGCTCTGCTGCAAGTCTGCTCAGATTTGCTCTCCTGATCCTGAAGACAGTCCTGCGGGAAACAGGGCCTGCGATTCCCATACTGATGGTGTTCTGTGGAGTTTCCATGGGATCGCTTTCTACCCTGTTCTGAGCAAATTACTAGTCAATCCATGCTACTGTCACCCGATGAACAGACTGGGAAGTTGAGACTCCAAGAAGCCTAGTAACCTACACAGAATCACAGATGTGGGAGCAGGAAGTGGGGTCTGTGCCCATCGCCTGCCCAGGGTGAATGAGTGCACCCAGCAGGTTCCACGTCCCCCCTCTGCGGGGACTGGCTCACAGGGCCTCCTCTTAGGCGGATTCACTTTGCAAGCTTTCCCTTCAGCAAGATTCCTGTTACAAAACCTTCCTTTCATGGGATTCATCTCACAATCCTGTTTTTGGGGTCACCCGGGAAGTTTATATCACCCTGAAGCGTGTTCAGACTCACGTCACCAGACCAGCTTTCCTGGGTGATACCACCTGCCCGTCCACTCCCAGCTGAGACCCAGAAGTGCCCCCTTGGGCCCCAAGCCCCACGGCTCTGCCTGGGTGCCCACTCCCCTCCTGCCTGGTCCGTCCCTCTCACGTCCCCTGCAGGGTCACCAGGAGCTCCCACTCATCCTGTGCAGGCTGTCCGCTCTGTCCTGGGGTGGCCTCCGTGGTGTCAGGTAGAAGAAACAAGAGGTACTGGTGGGGCCTCCCTCACGCAGCACAGCAGCCAGCAACCGCCTGCTGACCTCGTCACTGTGGCTGGACCTAGATGGGGGTTCAGGGGGCCCGCAGTAGCTCCTGGTTCTCATCTCACCGCAGCACCGCCCACAGGGAAGTCGCTGAGCAACTCTGTGCTGGCTGCATAGAGAGGACGCTCATTCACATGCTCCTCCCAGCAGCCCCCGGGGCTCTCGTGGGCAGACCCCTCCCAGGGTATGGAGCTCACCTGGGCAGGCACCCGGCAGCCCCCGGGGCTCTCGTGGGCAGGCCCCTCCCAGGGTATGGAGCTCACCTGGGCAGGCACCCAGCAGCCCCCAGGGCTCTCGTGGTCAGGCCCCTCCCAGGGTATGGAGCTCACCTGGGCAGGCACCCAGCAGCCCACGGGGCTCTCGTGGGCAGACCCCTCCCAGGATACGGCGCTCACCTGGGCAGGCACCCGGCAGCCCCCGGGGCTCTCGTGGGCAGGCCCCTCCCAGGATATGGAGCTCACCTGGGCAGGCACCCGGCAGCCCCCGGGGCTCTCGTGGTCAGGCCCCTCCCAGGATACGGAGCTCACCTGGGCAGGCACCCGGCAGGGCTGGGCACACAGGAACCGTGCACGTGGCCCTCGCTGCAGAGCACCCCAGCCCACCTGTTGGTCAGAGCTGACCCAGAGCACCTCAGAGCAGGACCTGAACTAACAAACAGCAGCTCTGACAGGTCTGTGACCCTGGGCTTCACTCTGTGCGGCCTCCCTCCGCCTGGTCTTCCGGTGTCTTCCACTGCAGCCCGGCACCAGGCCTCTGTCTCCACCCACCACCCCTCCTCTCCCTGACTCCTGGGTTCCTCTCATTAGGAGAGGGTCTTCTTGAAGTTGTTTCCTACTCATGAGCCAGTTAAAATGATTAGAAAATCAGCCAGAGTTGTAGCCCCATGTCAATCCTGACCCTTAGGACCCCACACCTGTTCCTTGGGCCTGGCCGGCACAACAAGGCCCGTTTTCTGCAATTATGAGCCCCTGAGGGGCGAGGATTGGCTGACCTGGGCAGCCTGACCCGGCCGGCCAGCCCTCCCCAGGTGTGCCTGGGCTGAGGTCAATATAAACACCCCTCCCGGCAGCAAGAGCCCCTGCAGCTGTGCCTGACGCCGTATTCTCTGCGCCGTCAGCAGTCTCGGGGCCGGGCTGGTGGGAGGGAGGGAGGGGTCACGGCCGTGAGGGTGGCCCGGTCTGAGTGAGCCTCTGCTGGAAGTTCTCCCCGGGCAGAGGCGAGGAAGCAAGGAAAGGGCAGTGGGGGCCAGGACAGGACGGGTAACTCGGGTAGGGGAATGGAAAGCTTCCAGAAGAGCAGCCGGGGCCAGGACCGTCCTGTGTGACATGCAGGAGCCCACGTAGCACGTGTGCTGTCGCTGGGGTGGCTGCAAGCCCTTTCCTCCAGCCTGTGAGGTCCTTGCACATATTCAGGCGGCTTTCCTGGGAAGGGTGGGTAAAGTTCAGGAGCAGCTGGCTTGGAGGTCAGCTAACGTTTACAAAGAGACACCTCCGAATGGCCCAAGCCGCTTTCCAATGAGGATGCCCCTTGTGGGGGGCTGCTGGCAGCATGTGAGAAAACGCCCCGCCTCCGACCAACTTCAGAAATTTCCATCAGTGTAGCAATTATCTTGATAGGTTTTCCTCTAACTAGTGGGTTCTTAATTAGCAACATGAATGGTGACATTAAATGTCCTCAGTCAGGATTGAAATACCCCCAACATGTACCGGTGTAAGAACCTCGGGAGGCCGTGTGCAACCCGCACCTTTAGGGATGGGCTTCCTACTTGACCCCTCAACGTTGTGGTGTCCAGCCACTGATTTAGGGTTTCTGGGGGCCCAATGCTGACTCTAAGGCTGAGTGGTGGTCTCAGCATGAGCTGGCGTTTGAGAAAAGTGTGATGAAGTTAAGTCTGACTTTCTGTGACAGCTGGGGAGAGGTTTGTAAAGCACCTTGGCTTTTAGGGCAAAGGTTTGTTACTGGAACAAAGTGTCCCCCCCAAAATGGGCTGAAGCTCAAGATGTCTCTGTCCCTTTCATGTGAGAGTCCAGGGCAGGTGGGTGGCAGGGCCCAGGCTCTGTCCCCCTTGTTTCTCCTCCCTGCTTCCAGGTGAGGGCTCCAACCAGCAGGGTGGGGTGACCAGGTGGGCATCATGCCCTCCGTCCTAGGATGCAGTCTGGCCAAGGCCCTCACCACCTCCACCTCTCCCCCTTGGTAACACGAGACACTGTGCCCCAGCTGTAAGGGGTGGGAAGGCTGGGAGGTGCAGGGTAGCTGTGAACAGGAAAAAGGGAAATGGGATCTGGTGGGCAGCTGTGTGGCTCTGCTGTGAGGGTCACCTGGATGGTAGCGCACAGACTCTGGGTCCTGTGAAGCGTCGATGCTTTGTGGTTCTGGAAATCCTATAGGAGACGGTCCACAGCAGGTGAAGCTAATGCTCTCAGTGGAGGTGGTGAAGCCAAAGATCTCAGTTCAGACTGAAGGTGCCGATGTACATACAGGACAAGACCATCTCGTTTGAATGGACTTCAGGCACGTTTAACACGAATGCAGTCGTGTTAATGCCTGGCATCTTCTATCTTGTGCCTCTCCTCAGGGACCCCCTCCTCAGTTCCTGAGGATCCTGTAACTCCCTTACAGGCGGATGGAGAGTGGGCTCTGTCCAGTCTGAGCCCTGAGTTATCCTGCGTGTGAGTCTGCTCAGGACCGCCGTAACAAATACCACAGACTGGGCAGCTTGAATAACAGACCTATCATCTCCCAGTCCTGGATGCTGTCCGAGATCAAGGTGTGTGCAGGCTGGCTTCTCCTGAGGCCTCTCTCCTTGGTGCTTAGACAGCCGTCTTCTCCCCAGGTCCTCACGTGGTCTCCCCCTGTGCCTATCTGTGTCCTAATCTCTTCTTGTAGGACCTCAATCCTATTGGATTAGGATCCACCCTAGTGACCTCATTTTTACCTTGATCGCCTCTTTAAAAATCCCATCTCCAAATACAGCCACATCCTGGGGTCCTGGGGGTTAGGGATTCAGCATGTGAATTTGGGGGGACATGACTGAGCCTATCCCATCCTCCTTAAGAACCAAGTGTGCCTCGGTCCTTCCTTCCCTCAGGTCACACGAGGTGATGTAATGGCTCAGGGAGAGGCCACTCGTGCAGAGTCTGTGTCCCAGCTGGGGAGCCCTTCTCTGTTCTCTCTGATCAGGCCGTGGCCGTGCCAGTCCCGTCCTGAGGTGAGCAGTTCTGGGGTCTCCTGCCATGTCGCCTGGCCGGCTGAGGTGCTCATTGTCAGGGAACTCAGGAGCCAGCAGCCTAATGGGGATCCCAGGGACTCTCAGGGCCTTGGCAGAGGTCTCTCCCAGCAGATACCCTAGCGAAAGTGGGGAAACATTTGGGGATTACATGTGGGAGAGAGTCACAGTCTCGTTTATGCTTCAGAAAGACCACGTTGGGGTGGTATGTGAGGTGCACGGTGCGGGCAGGGAGTTTTGCCAGGGCCTGATGGAGGAACCAGGCACAAGATCGGGCTTGGGCCAGGGCTGTGGGCGTAGAGGTGAATTAGTGTGGGAACTGGCCACAGACCGTTGTCGAAATCTCGGCTTCCCTGTGCAACGAGGCCGAACAGAAATACGGAGACAGAGATTTTGGAGGAAGAGAGAGATGGCTTTATTTTTCTGCCAGGCAGAAGGGAAGACACAGCCGGCTAGCGCCTCAAGAACTGGGCCCGTCCTCCTTGAGAATCAGGGAAGGTTTTATACGTGGGGCTCTCGCAGTCCGGGTTATAGGATGAGGATCAAAGTAGTGAAGGTCTTGCATTCCTCCCTTTCTTTGCATTATTTCAAAACAGTCATAGTTGGCATCAGGCCGCCCGGTAATTGGGGTCCAGCAGTCTGGTAATTGCGTCCATTTGCCTCTGGTTTATCGGCCGGTGACCTTGTTTCTGAAATGCAAAGACTATAGGGGGTGATTTGTTATGAGGGGCATATAGAATGTAAGTGCTGGACATAATAAGGTTAGGGAGTATGAGGCAGGGGATGTAACTCACACAGAGTTAGGGGTGATGGGTGCCAGAGGTAAATTACATAGTGTCAAGGAGTGAGGTTAGCTTTGTAAAGTACAAATCTAGTTACTACAAATTAGTGACAAAGTAAAACAAGGAGTGATGAACTCTTTCAGGCCAGGTTATGTTTCTTCTCTAGCCTGTTAGCTGTTCCCTTTGTTTTCCTTGTTCTCAGGGGAGGGAGAACTTCATTTCTATTTTTGCTGCAACAAGACTCTGGAGGAGCAGATGACAGTCAGTGGGGCACAAGGAGAGTGGGAGCCTGGGAGACCCCAGTGTTACCGAACCAAACTTGGGTCCGCTTGCCTGAGTGCAGTAAAGCCAGTCTACTGACACCGGGTGTGGTGAAGGAAAGTGCAGCTTTAACTGTAAAAGTGCCAATACAAGGAGAACAGGCGGCTTGTGCTCTATATTCCCGAACTCCCTGAAGGATTTCAGCACAGCAATGTTAAAGGCCAGTTGAAGGGGGGGGGGGGTGTCACAGGGTATGGGATCAGCTGGTGCACAGTTCTCTGGTTGATGGTGAGGTAACAGACGGTTAACACTCTAAATTCTTAGGCACCAGAAGTTCCGGGGCTACCTATTCAAGATCATCAGGTAGTTAATTTCTTCCGTTTGGTGGTGGTTTTAGCATCTGTAAAACAACTCAGGAAGCGTGCATCAGATGCTGTTATCCAGGTACTTCAGAGAGGAGCTACAGCAGAGGATGTGGGGGAGGGCTCTGTCCTGGGAAGGCCCCATAGGGTCCTGCTCGGCTACACCCGGTGCGTGAGCTCAACAACCAGGGAAGGTGGGATTGATCCTGGGTGTGGGGAGCTGCAGGATCCCAGTCCCCTGAGGGCCCTGTTAGCCCCCAAGGTGAGATGGGGGTGCAGTGACTGGACAGAGGCGTCTGGCCTGCGAGAGGGGTCCAGGCTGGAAATGTCACGGGAATCATCACAGGGAGGGAGAGGAAAGGCCAATGGGGGCAGGTAGGTCACAGCAGACTACGTGCAGGTGACTGCGGTCCTGTTGGAAGCAACTCAGAGCCAGAAAAGAGTGGCCGTCAGGGGCTCAGCTCCATTCTCGTGTTCCTTTGTAAAACCACTGTGTCAGATTTTGAGACGCTGCCAGGAGACGTCTGGGGCCAGTGCTGCCATGGCTTCATCAAAGGGGTCCAGGGGGAGCACAGAACCACTGCAGACCCCGCCCATGTCCGCACTGGGAATGAATCCCATCGGGGCTCCTGGGCTCACAGACTTGAGGGAACCTCTGTCCTCAGGACTGGTCTTCCTCCTTCCTCTCACCTGTTGGTCAGAGGCCCAGGAAGCCCCATCCTGGCTCCACCCCCAGGGCCTGGATTCTGGGACAGCTTAGGGGTAAGCAAGACCCTCATGCTCCTTTATCTGCCTGGGGGCAAGAATGTCTTAAACGCTGCAATTGACTGATGATGGAGGGCTGAGTGTTTCCAGCAGGTATGGGTGGAAAGATGGGGCGTGAAGTTCCTATGTCTACAGGGTCTTCCCAGCATGAAGATCTGTGTGTTTCCCCCGGCCAGTCAACATCCTCCCAGGAAGCCCAGATCCAGGATTATGAGGGCAGAGGCTCTCCCCTTGCTTATCTGTAACTTCCCACTCCCACAGCAAGGAGCCTGGCTCCCACCATCTGCCAGTTATGTATGCATTGCTCCTTTCCAGGTTACACGTGCAGAGGTTCCAGAATTGTTAGCTACTACACCCTGGAAAGAACTTCGTAAAATAAAGCCCACTGTATATGTACAGTCCAGTTTGCCTTTAGTCTACAGATTCCATTCATTTCCAAAGGTAACTTAGGTCAGCACCTTTTATCCCATCCCCTACAGTGAGTTGTTTCCATATATTTCTAATACATTTAGATTCTGTCACATTATGTATTCCATCCTGCAACACTCCTACATCCCAAATAACTAAATTCGAATAGATTACGATTGACCCCTTGGGCTACACACATCTGTGGGCTTAGACAAATGCACAGTGACAGGTATCCATCCTAGAGTGTCACATGGAACACTTCAAACCCCCACCCCATGATCTGCTTATCATCTGTGTAGCTTTGCCTTTCCCAGAATGTCACCAATGGGGTCATACTGTGTGCAGCCTCCTCAGCCTGGATGCTTTCACGTAGCAGTATATACTGAGGATTTATCCATGTCTTTCCATAGGCTGATGGTGCATTCCTTTCTGCTGAGTAGTATTCCACTGCATGTGTATGGGCGGAAAAACAATTTTCCCTCTACTTTTCTAGGTTCTTGGTTGAGGCCCCCCTGCCCCTGAAATAAAAGACAGATTACCAGGAGAAAAGCAGAAGTTTAATTACATGTATACCTTCTGAATACAGGGGGGATAGCAAGGAAAACTGAGTCACTCCCTGAAATGGCCAAAACCATCCCCTTAAATACCGTCTTCAGCTAAAAACAGAAGAAAGATGCTGGGGAAGGGGGGGAAGGCCAGTTTTGGCAGGTTATCCTGCAAAGCACAGTAAACAAGGGTATGAGTGTTTGCACATTTAAGTCAGGACTTCTCCAGTGAAAAGAGTTACTTAAGATTTAATTATCCTTCTATTTTTAGTGCAAAGAGGGACATACCCTTATAAATGGAGACTTCTCTATTGTAAATGTCCTTCATAAAATGGCAATCTCTGTTTTCTGAGATTGTTTTTTAGAATAAATTTATTATTTTATTTTTGGCTGCATTGGGTCTTCGTTGCTGCATGCAGGCGTTTCTCTGGTTGTGGCGAGCAGGGGCTACTCTTCATTGCGGTGCGCAGGCTTCTCATTGTGGTGGCCTTTCTTGTCATGGAGCACAGGCTCTAGGTGTGCAGGCTTCAGTAGTTGTGGCACACAGGCTCAGTAGTTGTGGCTCGCGGGCTCTAGAGCACAGGCTCAGTAGTTGTGGCGCACGGGCTTAGTTGCTCCACGGCATGTGGGATCTTCCCGGACCAGGGCTCGAGCCCGTGTTCCCTGCATTGGCAGGCGGACTCTTAACCACTGAGCCGCCAAGGAGGCCCTTTTTTTTTTTTTTCAAAGCAGACCAATAATCCTTTTGCCAGAGAGACATATTTTGGGGTGGCATATTCTACTCACCTTGACATGGATATACCCCAATTTGCTTACGCATTCATCTTTTGAAGGATATCCTGATTTCTTCAAGTTTTTAGCCATTATGAAAGTGCTGTTGTGCATAATTGCATCCTCGTTTGCATTTGGACATAGATTTTCAAAGCAGTTGCCTAAATGCTGGAAGCATGATTGTTGGATCCCAACGTGAGACTTGTTTAGCTGTGGAAAAAACTGCCAAATTGTGTTACAAAGTGGCTGCACATGCCTCCCCCCAGCTATGAGGGAGAGCTCCTTTTGTTCCTCACCCTCTAGCCATTGGTATTGTCATATTTTTGGAGCTTAGCAGTGCTAATAGGTGTGCTGTGATATCTCATGATTTTAATTTGTAATTCCCTAATGGTATATGATGTTGAGCTTGTTTCTGTATGACTTTTACTCTCTGTATATCTTTTTTGGTGGGATGTCTGTTCAGATCATGCTGTTCACGTTCACGCTGAGAGGAGCCCTGTCTCCTCAGGACCCGCTGGGGCTTTGGCTTCTGGGACACGTGGGGCTGAGTCCACACTGATGGCCGGGCTTCGGGACAAGCCGGGGTCGAGTCCACACTAACGGAAGCCGGGTCTCCTCAGGACCCCCTGGGGCTTCAGCTTTGGGACACTGTGGGGTCCAGTTCATGCTGACAGGAGCCTGGTCTCCTCAGGACCTGCCGGGAAGTGACGCCGCTGAGGGAAAAGGTGAGGAAAAGTGGGCAGAAGGTTCCTGTACGTGGCTGACCGCCGAGGGTGTCTGTCTTCAGAGGAGCCAGGAGAGGAGGGGCTTGATGTGGAAAACTGGGTTTTTGGCCCCTTTTGTGTGTGGTGTAGACAGAGTGCAGTGTTGTTCTTTTGCGTGTGGCGTCCGGTTTCCCAGCACCGTTTATTGAGGGGACTGTCCTTTCCCTGGTGTATGTTCTTGGCTCCTTTCTTGTGAATTAACTGATCACATACCTGTAGGTTGATTCCTGGGCTCTCTGCTCTGTTCCTTTGGTCTGTGAGCCTGTTTTTGTGCCGATTCCACACTTTTTTGGGACTGTAGCTTCGTAATGAAGTGTGAAGTCAGGGAGCGAGATGCCTCCAGCCCGTTCTCCTTCCTCAGGGTCGCTTTAGCTCTTCTGGGTCCTTTGTGGTTCCACACACATCTTAAGATTGTTTGTTCTGTTTCTACGGAAAATGTCATTGCACTTTTGGTAGGGATTGCATTGAATGTGTACATTAATTTGGCTAGGAGGCATATTTTTTTAAAATTATTTTTTTATTTATTTATGGCTGTGTTGGGTCCTCATTTCTGTGCGAGGGCTCTCTCCAGTTGCGGCAATCAGGGGCCACCCTTCATCGCGGTGCACGGGCCTCTTCACCATCGTGGCCTCTCTTGTTGCGGAGCACAGGCTCCAGACGCGCAGGCTCAGTAATTTTGGTTCTCGGGCCTAGTTGCTCCGCGGCATGTGGGATCCCCCCAGACCAGGGCTCGAACCCGTGTCCCCTGCACCAGCAGGCAGACTCTCAACCAATGCGCCACCAGGGAAGCCCGGCATATTTTTTTTTAATTAAAAAAAATTTCGGGCCACACCATGTGGCATGCAGGATGCGGGATCTTAGTTCCCCAGCCAGGGATCGAACCCGTGCCCCCTGCAGTGGGAGCGCAGAGTCCCAACCCCTGGACGGCCAGGGAAGTCCCACCTTAGAATGCATATTTTCACACTATTCTTTTTACCCATGAGCACGGGGTATCTTTCCATTTATTTTTGTCTGTTCGGTTTCCTTTATCAGTGTCTTCCAGTTTTCAGTGTGCAGGTCCTTCACGTCTTTGGTTAAATTTACTCCTGGTTATCTTTTTGGATACAATTGTAAGTGGGATTTTTTTTTAAATTCTTTTTCTGATGGTTCATTATCAGTGTGTAGAATCACAAATGATTTTTGTGCATTGATTTTTCTTTTCTTGTATCCTGCAGCTTTACTGAATTCATTTTTTAGTTGTAACAGTTTTTTGGTGGTTGAATGTGGAAAACTAGAATTCAGAAATCCCACTGTTTCAACTACATCCAGGTCATCCACAGCACCCAAGACATAGTGGCTCCCAATGTAATCTTCCCACGGTGCTTCTCATAGTATGTGGACTCCTACAAGGGTGATTGGCGTCCCCACTGCGGGTGAGCTGGATCTGGGTAGGGCTTGGCCTCTTTAACAGAGTTTGATGTCTGTATTTCTGGCGTGCTATGACATGGTTGTTTTGATAAGTACTTTATTTTCTAGTAAATTTCAAGTGTATAAAATATTTTAAATAGCAGTATCAAGTTTTCCACATTCACAAAATACTCCAGTTTATTTTACCCTGTGAGAGTGGGAGGACCACTCTCCCAGAGAACCAGCACATAACCCCCAAATGAGGAATAATTATGGTTTCCACATTATAATCCTATCCACAGACCTGCTTCAACTTTCACCAGCTGCCCCAGCTTTGTGGAAATGTATTTTCCCATTCGAATACAGTTTTCTTTTCCTAGAACCATCACTGGGGCTTTTCCTCACTTTAAAAACCTTGCTGGATGTAAAGTGTACAAGATGAGCATGATCTGGGTGGTTTTTCTGTGTGGCTTCTTTCACTTAGGATGTTTTCAGTGTTTATCCACATTGTAACATTGATCATTATTTCATTCATTTTTTCCATCGTGATTAAAAACACATAACATTTACCATTTAAACCATTTTTTTTAAAGCTTTTTGAAAAAATGTATTTTATTTTTTATTTTGTGGCTGTGTCGGGTGTTTGTTGCTGTGTGCAGGCTTTCTCTAGTTGCGGCGAGAGGGGGCTACTCTTCGTTGCCGTGTGCAGACTTCTCATTGCAGTGGCTTCTCTTGTTGTGGAGCACGGGCTCTAGGTGCATGGGCTTCAGTAGTTGTGGCACAAGGGCTCAGTAGCTGTGGCTCGTGGGCTTAGTTGCTCTGCGGCATGCGGGATCTTCCAGGACCAGCGCTTGAACCCATGTCCCCTGCATTGGCAGGCGGATTCTTAACCACTGTACCACGAGGGAAGCCCCATTTAAACCATTTTTAAGTATACAGTTCTATGGCATTAACTACATTCACATTGTTGTAAAAATATCCTCACCATCCTTCTCCAGAACTTTTTCCCCATGTGAAACCGTAGCCATTAAACACTAACTCACCTCAACCCCTGGCAACCTTATTCTACTTTGTCTTTGAATTTGACTTATCTGGATACCTCATACTAGTGGAATCATAGAACGTTTGTCCTTTTTGTGTCTGGCTTGTTTCACTTAGCATAATGACGTCAAGGTTCATCCACATTGTAGCATGTGTGAGAATTATCTTAGTTTTAAAGGTTGAATCATATCCCATTGTGTATATACTACACTGTACTTATCCATTCATCTGTTGAAGGATGTGTTGTGTTGCTTCCACCTTTTGGCTATTGTGAATAATGTTGCTATGAATATGGGGTACAAATATCTGTTCCAGTCCTTGCTTTCTAATAGTTTGGGTGTACACCCTGGAGCGGAATCAAGGGCTCATACATTTTCCATGTTTTTGAGGAGCCACCATAGAGTTTCCTACAGCGACTGTATCATTTTACTTTATTCCTTTATATGACAGAATAATGCAGCTTATGGATCTACCTTATTTTGCTTATCCATTTACCTGCTGATGGACATTTAAATCTTTTCTACCTTGAGCTATTGTGAACAGTGCTGCTATGAATAATTGGTGTACAAGGTTTTGTTTGAACACCTGTTTTCCATTTTTTGGGTATATATCTAGGAGTGGAGTTGTTGAACCACATGGTAATTATATTTTATATTTTTGAGTAAATGCTAAAGTTTTGTACACATAGACTGCACCATTGTACATCTCCACAAGTAACTTTTAAGGGTTTCAATTTCTCTACATTGTTGCCAACATTTGTTACTTTTATTTATATATTTTAAAATTTATTTTAAAATTTATTTTTATTCTAGTGTGTGTGAAGGGGCATCACACTGTGGCTTTAATTTGCATTTTCATCATGACTACTGATGTTTGACATCTTTTCATGTCCTTATTGACCATTTGTATGTCTTGCCTGAAGAGCAGTCCATGCAAGCCATTTGTCTGTTTCAAAAATTTTATTGTTTGTCTTTTTGTTGATGAGTTGTAAAAGCCCTGGGTATATTCTAGGTAAAGAGTCTTATCAGATATATAATGTGCCAATATTGTCTTCCATTCTGTGGGCTGTCTTTTTACTTTCTGGATAACCTCTTTTGATGCACAAAGGTTTGTAATTCTGAGGAAATCCAATTTATCTATTTTTTTTCTTTCATTTCTTATGCTTTACTGTCAAATCTAAGAAACCATTGCTAAATTCATGGTCAGGAAGATTTAATTCCTTGGTTTATTTGAGAGTTCATACAGTCATCCCTCGGTACCCACTAGGCCAGGCTTTAGGCCTGGGGTTGAGTCAGTGTGAGGGTTCAGGGGTCACGGTTTAGGGTTATGGGTCATTGTTGGAGAGTCATGGTTGGAGAGTTATGGTAGAGGGTTGTGTTTAAAGGGTCAGGGGCGAGGGTCTGGGGCTAGGGTTGTTAGGGGGTTAAGGTTAGAGATTAGGGTTCTTAGGGTAAAGGTTAGAGTTAGGTTTAAGCACAGTTGAACCTCATTGCCTTCCCCTCTCCTTCTCTCTGAAGCCTCCAGAATGGATAGGACTTGCCCAGGGTCAAACAGGAGTCAGGGAGCTGAGGTCAGTAACTGTTTTTCTGGCCTCCCTTCCCCCAGTCCTGGGCTCTGAGAGAAGAATGAAATGTCTGTTCTTGTCTCGGACTGTTTCTTATCCAACTCAACCTCTGTCAAGGATTAGGGAGGGTGTCAGAAATCATGCATGGTTTCCTTCTGCCCTCCCACCTGGGAAGGGTGATGCTGGCCTACTCTGCCTGGGCAGCCCCAGGTTCCAGCACAGCCCAGACAGCAGGGCACTCAGTGGGCATGTGTGGATTTATACAGGACTGGGTGCAGTGACCTGCCAGCCCCCAGATGCTGCCTTCTTAAGGGCTGGTGGGGCCCTCCTGGCACTGGAGGCATCCTTTGTCCCATCTGAGTGGGCATGAATAGATGACCAAGCCTCGGGCAGGACAGCCCTTGACCTCTGACAATCCAGGTAGGCCTCTGTGGTCCTCTAGCTCAGTCCAGCCTGGGCATTGTCAGGCCCTCATGTACAGTTACGGAGCTGACCAGGATGCTGGGCAATTCAAGAACTGCCTGGTCAGTGTAGACATTCCTTTGAGAAGTTTCAACTACCAACATGCATGTGGTTGAGAAAAAGGCCTCCTGCTCACAGCCTCATAGGCTGCCAAGAGAAGTAATAACCCTCTAAACATTGGAGTGCGTCCCTGACACAACAACCATACAGCAGACCATGGCCCTGCAATCCTTTGTCCTTTCAGTCGTTAGAAACTTTTTTTTTTAAATTTAATTTTTATTTATTTATGGCTGTGTTGGGTCTTCGTTTCTGTGCAAGGGCTTTCTCTAGTTGTGGCAAGTGGGGGCCACTCTTCATCGCGGTGCACGGGCCTCTCATTATCGCGGCCTCCCTTGTTGCGGAGTACAGGCTCCAGATGCGCAGGCTCAGTAGTTGTGGCTCACGGGCCTAGTTGCTCTGCGGCATGTGGGATCTTCCCAGACCAGGGCTAGAACCCGTGTCCCCTGCATTGGCAGGCAGATTCTAAACCACTGCGCCACCAGGGAAGCCCCCGTTAGAAACTTTTGACATTCATAGTCATTAAGAATCAAAGATATGGGGGCAACTGGACCTCCCAATGGAAGGTTCACAGTGACACTGCATTGTCTTGGAGAGCCATATGCATCCATGTGGCCTCTGGAAAGCCTGCCAATTATGGGTTCCATGGCTTGGAATTATTCTTGAGCCTCCCATTACTTCATTGCACCAGAGTTTCCTTACCACCCTAGCATTTGGTTTCTTCCTCTTAGTAAAGGAGAGAGAAGAAACTGGAAAAGGAGCAGTATTGTTTTTCAGGGATGGGCAATTAATATGGCCATGGAGATGGCATAACTCAAGGGCTCCCACCTCTCAGGGACAAGAATGAGGTCTGTGTGTCTTCTGAGGGCACATGGGCTGTTCTGGGCCAGCCTCTGAGATGTGAGGACCTGATGCCCAAGGAAAGAGACTTGAGTTGACCACCACCAACGATCCTGAATTTTCAGTAAGTGAAAGAACTTCTTGCAGTCTTGGGAGGACAGTAAGAGCACTGGATGAGTAGCTGCAGCCCCTGACCCTGAGTGAACCCCTTTCTTCCTTTTGTGTCAGATTCTGTGCTGTGCAGTGAGCTGTCATTGACTTAGAATCTGTTGCTTTCTGCCAGCCAGCATCTGTTCTGAGGCCCAAGTGCCTCAGTTTTCCTTTGGGAATTACATCTCACCTGCTTCCAGTCCAAACAGTTGCAGAAGGATGAGCCCATGTTCCACCCAGCTCGAAGATGGGTTTACTGCCCACATCTAGCCAGTCCCACTTTCCATCTTCTGGTGATGGGTCAAGGATGAGAATGCAACCCAAGCCAGATCAAAGGCATTTAAAACCATGACTTTCTTGGAATCCATGAAAAGGAGAAACTCTTTCTCGGAGAATGGATGGTGAGTGGTTGTCAGCCTAGAATTGCTGTTGGCCCAAGGGCAGTGAGAGAGCCTGTGCCTATGAATGGGGTCCCCCAAAGGCACTGAGCAGGACAAAGTTTTGGAGAGAAGCAAGGTCACACTGAGATAGTGCGAGCCACTGGACCTGCCAGGTCCAAACCCATTCTTCAACTTGCCACTTGCAAGTTATTAATTTATTTCTATCCTTACAATAAATACTAATTTATTTTACTTCAGTAAGTGTGTCCAGTCCCTGGGAAAAGAAAAAGTCCTGGTTGATACATCTGAATCAATAATCCCTGATTCTTCCTCAGGTGTCCTCACTGGGTAGGCGTGGCTGGGGGAGATGAAGACACTGGGTGGGGTCAGATACTAGGGGAGCTGCCAAACAGCTCTGTCCCTGTTCCTTCCCTGTCCCGGGAGAGGGAAACCCTGGAACAGTGATAGGATAACCAGTATGGGGAAGAGGTTCCTCAGTGATTAACTGGTCTTTTTGTATTTTCCTTAATTTAGGGTTCATTTTGGTAATGTGTTTTTACGAAGAAATCCCCCTTTTCCTCTAGATTTCCAATTTGTTACAGTAGGTTTCTCTTATTTGACTTTTAATCTTTCCTGTCAAATTTTCTACAGAATCATGACAAATAATGAACAAATATTGATACTTTATTATTAAGTGAAGTCCCTATTCACGTTCCCTTTGTTATACCTTTCCTTGTTCCAGGATCTCAAAGGACATGGGGTCATCATATCTATTTGGTCTCTTCTGGGCTTCGACAGTTGCTCAGACTCTCCTTGTTTCCATGACCTTGCCATTGTGGAGGAGGACTGGTCAGGTATTTTATAGACTGCCGGGCACTGGGATTTGCTTGGTGGTTTTGTCGTGGTTAGACTTGGCTTTGAAAAAGCAGACCACAGAGGTGTAGTGCTTCCTCTTCACTATATATCAAGAGGACAGGCTCTTAAGGAAACTTCTCACTTATAGTCTTAACTTTGGTCACCTAGCTGAAGTAGTGTGTGTCAAGTTTTCCCACAGTGAGGTTAATTTTTTCCCCATGTCCATCCTGTGTGCCTTATTTAGGAGGAAGTCATAATGCAGAACCCACACTTGAGGAGAGAGGGATTAGCTTCACATCCTTGATGGACAGCTGAGTGGCTATATACATTGTTTAGAAGCTTTCTGCATAGGAGATTTCTATTTAACACCATTCATCAAAAACTATGTAATTTATTTTTACCAGTTTGGACACGTGAATAATTACTGTCAACTTTTGGTTATAATCCAGCACTACATTATTAGACTGCTTACTTAATTCTTGCTTTGGCTGTTGAGAGCTTTTTCCATTTGCTCCTGTTTTCATTTTACATAATTTTTCTTCTGTGGGTTTTAAAAATTTTTGGTACTTCTTTACTTTCTGATATTTTAAGATTATCCTGCTTCATATATTTACTGTCTCAGTCCTAGCATCAGCCCTTTCTTCAAAGAGCCCTTGTTCCTTTTATTAGAGAATGGTATTAAAAACTTACACGTGGGAGCTAAATATGCTCAGCTGACAGTACATGGAAATATGTGCATGTATCCCAGCCTATGCATATACCCATAATTATAAAGATTTCCATGTGGAACTATGTGTAGGCTAAAGAGAGTTTATACTGATATCTCCAAGCGGATCTGTTATGACATGGATATTGTAACCTTCTCCCTTTGTTTGACTGTAACATCCCACTGCATTGGTAAGAAACCTGGCTTCCACCATTTGTCATTTATTAAATTCAGTGCTTGTTCCATTCGATTACTGATATAGTAGTTTCGGTACTGTTAGCTACTACCCCTCATGGAAAGAACACAGAGTCCCCTGTGTATGTATGGCACATTTTGTCTTTGGCCTACAGATTCTGTACATTTCCAAAGTTAACTTAGGTCAGCCCATTTGTCCCACTACCAACAGTGAGTTTTTTCATACATTTCTGAATCAGTTAGATTCTTTGTTACATTCTGTATTCCAGTCTTTGACACTCCCATATCCTAAGTAGCTAAGTTTGAATAGATTGTAAATTACTTGTTGGGTTGTAAAAATCTGTGGGTGTAGACAAATGCATAGTGACAGGTATTCACCACTAAAGTATCATGTGGACTATTTCAACCACATATTCCATAAACTGTTTACCATTGTCAGTTTTGCCTTTTCTAGAATGTCATATAAATGAGGTCATACAGTGTGTAGCACTTCAGACTGGATTCTTTCACTTAGCAATGTAAGTGTTAGATGTATCTTTTTTTTTTTTTTTTTTTTTTTTTTGCACGGGTTGATGCTCCATTCCTTTATATCTCTGAATACTATTGCACTGCATGTATATGAGAGGAAAAATAGTTTTCCCTCTACATTTCTATGTTCTTTATTGAGATCTCCCTTGTAATGAAAAAGAGACGAACTGGAGAAAACAATCAGAAGTTTAATATATACCATGCGTACCTCCTGTATACTTGAAAGATACCCAGGAAAACTGAGTCACTCCCTGAAATGGCCCAAGCCATTACCTTAAATGCTATCTTCTGCTGAGAACAAAAGAAAGATGTTAGGGAATGGAGGAAGCCATTTAAGGGATGTTATTAGTCAAAGCCCAGTAAACAAGGGTATGGTTGTTACACAGATTTACATCCAGGCCTGTTTCATTGACAAGTTTTTTTTTTTAAACATTTATTTATTTGGCTGTGCCGGGTCTCAGTTGCGGCCTGTGGGATCTTTAGTTGCGGCATGCGGGCTCTTAATTGCAGCATGCGGGATCTAGTTCCCTGACCAGGGATTGAACCCTGGTCCCCTGCATTGGGAGCATGGAGTCTTAACCACTGGACCAGCAGGGAAGTCCCAACAAGCTTTTCTTGATATTTAGTCATCATTCAATTCCTGGTCCAGAGAGGGACATACCCTTACAAATGGAGATATCCTTAATAAATGTAAATTTACCTTCTAAAAGGGCATTTTCTACTTGGTTTTGAAAGACTCTCCTGGGTCTGCTGTTTCTTAAATTAATCAGTCCAAAATAATCCTTTTGTCAAATGGGCATATTTTGGGGTGGTGTATTCTTCTCCCCTTGACATGTATGTGCCCTAATTTGCTTATGAATTCATCTACAGAAGGACATCCTGATATCTTTAAGTTTTTAGCCATTATGAATAGAGCTGCTGTGCATTACTTGATGCTAGTTTTGGTTTGAACACAGTTTTTCAAAGCAGTTGTCTAAATACAAGAGGTACACTTCTTGGATCCTAAGGTGAGACTTTTTAGATTTGGAAAAAACTGCCAAAACTGTCTTCCAAAGTTGGTTGTACGTGCATTCCACCAGCATCTTGAATATATTCTTGTATGCTTATTCATTCCACCAGCATCTTGAGTATATTCTTGTATGCTTATTTACTGCCTGTTTATCTTCTTGGGCCAGGTGTGTGTTTCAATCTTTACCAAATTTTAATGGCATTGTTGGCATAATTTGAGTACAAATCTTTTATCAGATATGTGTTTTGGAAATAGTTTCTTGCAGTTTGTGGTTTGTCTTCCGGTTTTCTGAATAAGGTCACCAGACCCAAAGTCATGTAGATTATCTCTTTTTTTTCTAGGACTTTTATAGTTTGGTAATTTAAATTTGTCTATGGGCAATTTTGAGTGAATTTTGGTTTAAGTTGTAAAGTTTGTGTCTACATTCATTTCATTATATATGGTTTGTAATTAATTGCTCCTTAAGCATCTTTTGAGAAGATACAGTGAGATACTTGGCTCCATTTCAGTTTGGATTTCCAAACTTAGTATATACAGCAGAACTGCCTTCCGGATGAGGCCACTGGGTTTGTGAGTGCGGCTCTCCCGGCACTTCTCTGACGTCCCACAGGGGGCGCCGAACCCACCTGTCTGACCCTGGGGGCACAGGTGCACCCTGCCCACAGACTTTGCTCCGTGACAAGCAGACAGGAGCTTTGTCTCCTGTCAGGGCTTAGGTTTCTGGACCATGAGGCATTGTCCACACTGACAGCAGCTGGGTTTTCTCAGGAACCACTGGTGAGGAGACTCCACAAGAGGAAAAAATGAGCAAGTGTGGAGAATCTTCCTGTGCAGCTGACTGCTGGGTGGGTGGGGCGCATCTTCAGGGGCCTCAGGAGAGAAAGGGTTTAATGCGGAATACTGTGCGCTTTTAGTTAATTTTATGTGCCATGTAGATGGTGACCAGTGTCGTTCTTTGGAGTCTGGTGTCTAGTTTTCCTGGCACTGTTTGTTGATGGCTTTGGGTAGAATAAACATTTTAATAGTAGTAATTTTTCTGATGCATGAGCATGGAATATTGTTTTCTATTGTGTGTTCAGTTTCTTTATCAATGCTTTATAGTTTTCTGAGTATAGGTCTTTCATGTCCTTGGTTAAATTTATTGCTAAATAGTTTGTTCTTTTTGATGGAATTGTAAATGGGATTGTTTTCTTAATTTTTCTTGCTGGTGGTTCATTATTAGTGTATAGAAACAAAACTGATTTGTGTATATTGATTCCATATTTTGCAACTTTACTGAATTTATTTTTTAACATATTTTTGAAGTAATGTGAAAAATTGCAATACTAAAATCTCAGTGTCTACTGCACCCCAGCTAATCCACAGGACCCAAGACATGGTAGCTACTAATATACTCTTCCCACGGTGCCTCTTAATACCATGCGGACTCCTACAAGGGAAATAAGTATCACAACTTTGGTTGAACTTGGTCTGGGTGAGTCTTGGCCTCTATAACAAAATTTGATGTCTGTCTTATCTGATTTTCTGGCATGATACTGACATGGTTGTCTAGAAAAGTAATTTACTTTCCAGTAATTTAAAATGTACAGAAAAGTTGCAATAATGGCAAAAAGTACTCACATTTGCCACGTCACACAAAATACTCAGTGTGTTTTGCCCAAGGAACCAGCACATAACCCCTAAATGAGGAAATCCTGATGTCCACATTATAATTTAATACTCAGCCCCACTTCAACTTTCACCTGTTGTCCCAACTGTATGAAAATGTCTTTTTCCATCCTGATCCAGTTTTCTTTTTCTGGAACCATTACTGAGTTTCCCCCTCATTTGGACAACCTTGATGGATTTGAAGCAGACAAGATGAGTATGGGATCTAGGTGGCCTTTTCTGTATGGCTTTTTTCACTAAGAATGTTTTTAATGTTCATTTTTGTAACAAATATAAGCGCTACACTTTTTTTTCTTTGTCCTTAGAAATGCAAAACGTGACTTTAGCATTTAATTCACTTTACGTATACAGGTTTGTGGTATTAACTACCTTCATATAGTTGCAGAAACAAGTTAACTAACATGTGTACCTCCTGTGTGCATGGCAGATACCCAGGAAATTGAGTAACACCCTGAAACGGCCCAAGACATCACCTTAAACACCGTCTTTATCCAAAAGGAAAAAAAAGGAAGGCTATAGTTGTTTCTGTCTGCATTCATTTGATTGTATATGGTTTCCAATTGATGTTGTATAACTAGTTGTGGAGAAGTCATGGGATAGGTGGCTTCATTTCAGTTTGAATTTCCAAATTTCGTGG
The DNA here is from genome assembly GCF_028023285.1 of Balaenoptera ricei. Lineage (NCBI taxonomy): Eukaryota > Metazoa > Chordata > Mammalia > Artiodactyla > Balaenopteridae > Balaenoptera > Balaenoptera ricei. The sequence continues at coordinate 84,405,984 of NC_082654.1, forward strand.
ATTCTGCAGGCTTGATACAAGGTATACAAACTTCATATTGGATCAGGACATCCCATGGTGTAACTGATATTCATGGTTTGTTAAACAGTTAAAGTTCTGTGTGATATGAGTTCATCCCGGAGTAATCCAGGTTAGTTTCTGTTATACATTTGTCCCAGGATGAAAGGACAAGAGAAATAAGGCCTGATTTATAAAAGTGCCTTCAAACTAATCGATACTGAAGTATAGTTGACCTACAATGTGGTGTTAATTTCTACTGTACAGCAAAGTGATTCCTATATACATACATACATATATACATATTTTTCATATTCTTTTCCATTATGGTCTATTACAGGGTATTGAATACAGTTCCCTGTGCTGTACAGTAAGACCTTGTTTATCCATCCTATATATAATAATTTGCATCTACTAATCCCAAACTCCCGATCCATCCCTCTCCCCTGTCTTCCCCTTGACAACCACAAGTCTGTTTTCTATATTTGAGAGTCTGTTTTTGTTCTGTAGATAGGTTCATTTGGGTCTCATTTTATAATCCACATATAAGTGATAGCATATGGTATTTGTCGTTCTCTGTCTGACTTACTTCTCTTTGTATGATAATCTCTAGGTCCATCCGTGCAGCTGCAGATGGCATTGTTTCATTCTGTTTTGTGGCTGAGTAGTATTCCATTGCATATATGTACCGCATCTTCTATGTCCGTTCATCTGCTGAGGGACACTCAGGCTGCTTCCATGTCTTGGCTGTTGTGCATAGTGCTGCTGTGAATGCTGGGGCGCGTGTATCGTTTCAAATTATACTTTTGTCTGGACGTGTGCCCAGGAGTGGGGTTGCTGGTTCATACGGTAATTCTAGTTTTAGTGTTTGAGGAACCTCCATACTGTTCTCCATAGTGGCTGCATCAATTTACATTCCCACCAGTAGTGTAGGAGGGTTCCCTTTTCTCCACACCCCCTCCAGCATTTATTTCTAGACATTTTAATGATGGCCATTCTGACCACTATGAGGTGATAACTCACTGTAGTTTTGATTTGCATTCTCTAATATTAGCGATGTGGAGCATCTTTTCATGTGCCTATTGGGCGTCTGTATGTCTTTGCAGAAATGTCTATTTAGACCTTCTGCCTGTTTTTTGACTTTTTTTCTTTTTTGAGTTGTATGAGCTGTTTGTATATTTTAGAATGAGGCCCTTGTTGGTTGCATCATTTGCACGTATTTTCTCCCAAACAGTTAGCACAGGTTCTGGAACGACTGGATACCCACATGCAGAAGAATAAACTTGGACCCTTACCTCCCCTCACCCTGTATACAAAAATCAACGCAAAATGGACCAAAGGCCTAGATGCAAGAACCAAAATTATAAAACTCGTAGAAGAAAACATGAGAGTAAATCTTCATGACCTTGGATTTAGTCATGATTTCTTAGATCTGCTACCAAAAGCACAAGCAACAAAAGACAAAATAGATGAATTGGACTTCCTCAAAATGAAAAACAGTTGTGTATAAAAGGAGCAAGGAATAAGATAATCCACCATCCAAAATGGCACAAGATGTTTGCAAACCATGTATCTGATAAAGGACTGTAGCCCACCAGCCAAACCCCCGGTGGTCCAGTGGAGTGTCTGTGTGGCCCCTCCCATCCTCGGTGATCAGGGGCTCTCAGGCCCCACAGCACCCGAGGGGTGGACACTGGTCATCTTCTGCACCCTCAAGGAGTGAGCGCTGGATTGTCTTGAGCCCAGACGCACTCCCATTACTTCCCTCAAAGGCTGACGGCTTCAGCATGCCTCCAGAAGGACACAGAGTATTTTCAAGTCTTTGAGAACCAAGAGAACCGTCTTCACTTTTCTGAAAAGGGCATCTTATTATTTCACAGCATGACCATTTTCAACCTGGCTCTCAGGGGTGCCCTCCCACCTTCTTTATTTCTCTGAGAGTGGCCATGGTGGTTTGGCTGTCCCCAATCCCCACACCAGGTGACAAGGCCAGTGGGGCCATATCCTGGTGGTCCTTAGCTTCATTGGAGACTAACCCAGACTCTCAGCATCCTGCTTCTCCCCATCGCCAATCCTCATCTCCTCCCCTCTCTCTTTTCCTCTTGCTTTTCAGTCTCAGATTTACCTGATGGTCACCACTCACAGTTCCCGCAGAGCCCAGAGATTTCTCCTTGAAGGAAAGGTTCTGGAAGATCAGAGGGATAAATAAAGAATGCAGCTGATTCCCGCCTTGTGCTGACGCCCAAGAGGGTGAGGAGAGTGAGTGTTTTCTCATTAGAATTTTAAATCCTCCAAGTAATAGATCATTTGGGGGGGGCATCCGATATCTTCCTGCTCATTCTAATAATGTCATTCCTGAATTTTAATGTGGTAAATAATTTAAATCATAAATATGCTGAGGGGGAGATCCATTTACAAAATGTTAGAGGTAACTCCACGGGATTTACAACAAACAAGGACACAGAACCCTGTGTCCAGACACTGGCTGAGAGATTCCTACCCTGAGCCGCAGTCCCCTGGAGGGCGGAGTGGCCATGACTCTCCTCCCGCAGGTGAGCCTACACAGGCACATCCCACGTGGGACCACTGCATCACAGAATCTTAGAGTGGCCAATGGCAGGCAGCTGGCTAGAGATGCGGACAAGAGAAAACTGCCCAGCAGCCTGGGACAACCCCGGGGTGAGGCCTTAGGAAGGGCCAGTGTCAGAGCCTCAGAGATAACTTGAAGGGAGTTCAGGCTGTTAGGGACATCATCAGAGATGTACTTAGGGACATATTCAGGGTCTTAGTTATGGACAGGATCAGGGCATTATTTAGTGACAGCTTAGACTATAAGGGACAGTGTCAGGGCCTAAGTTAGGGACAGTGTCAGTGCTTCAGTTAGAGATAACGTGAGAGCTTTAGTTAGACAGAGTTCAGGCTGTTACTTAGGGATATCTTCAGGGCCTTCGAGCCAGCATCATGGCCATAATTAGAACCAGTGTCAGGGCGTTAGTCAGGGCCAAAACTAGGGTGTTAGTTAGGGAAAAAGACAGGTCATTAGTTACAGACAGTGTCAGGGTTTTAGGTAGGGACAGCGGCAAGTCCTGAGTTAAGAAGAGTGTCGGAGCCTCACTTATCCTGACGTCATCCTGACGTCAGGATGTCAGTTAGGGAGAGTCAGGACACTGGAATGTCAGATTCCGAGGTAGAGACAGCATCAGGGCCTCACTTAGGGACAGCGTCAGGGCTTACTTTGGGACGGTTTCAGGACCTTAGTAAGACATGGGTGAGTATATTAGCTCAGGATAATGTCAGGACTTTAGATATTGACGGCAGCAGGGCCTCAGTTAGGGCATTAGTTAGGGACAGTTTTGGGGCGGATTTAGGACGAGCATCTAGGCCTTAGTTAGGGACAGTGTCACGGCCTTGGGACTAAAATCAGGGCCTGAGTTAGGCACAGCATAAGGACTTCAGTTAGCATAAGGGGCAGGACATTTCCTAGGGACAGCCTTAGGGTAGAGTCTAAGGATCCTGTTAGGAAATGACCTAGGGATTGTGTCAAGACCTTAGTCCCTGAGAGTATCAGGGCCTTACTTAGAACCAGTATCATGGCTTCAAGTAGGGACAGCATCAGTGCCTGACTCTGGGAGAGCGACAGGGCCTGAGTGAGGCCTAGCGTCAGGCCCTAAGCTGGGGACCCTGTCAGGGCATGATGTAGGAGCAGCATCAGGGCCTTTGTTGCATCAGCATTAGGGTCTTAGTTAAAGACATGATCAGGGCCTGAGTTAGTCACAGCGTCAAGGCCTCAGTTAGGCATAGCTTCAGGGCCTGAGTTAGGCACAGCCTCAGGTCTTCACTTAGGGAGAGCCACAGGGCTTTCTTAGGGACGGTGT